>NW_015552598.1:33857-68318 GCF_001515605.1 Sinocyclocheilus anshuiensis | reverse complement strand
CAATACGAATTCATTTAGGCTAAATCGAAACTGAAACCAACGTTGGGTCTCTCGTTTCACACAAAATCAAATGTTTCCGTATTCGCGATGTATTTGAATGGCAAATTATTATTTATTATGTATTTCACTCGCGTTCCAATATCCACATAAAACTAAATGTTTTGCATAACATCATGGTGGTACAGTGATAACACTTACCGGCACAGATTTTACTACATAGTTTTTTCCATATGTTTGACTGACTGTATTTTATTATGATAATGAACAGGCTGCATTGTCAAATTAGCAAAGCTTAACTGTGTGCACTCATGTGCGCTGGTGCAATCACTTGAATTTTTTCCTTCTAACTGTGGAAGAAACTACTCCTTTTAGTCCTAAAGATAATCGTAATTGTAAAAGGTTTTCCTTTATTTGTGTACATTCACAATAACATTTTTTTTTTGTGCTTTTGTAAAATAAGCCTAAAGAGAAACAGGATGCCATATATATAGCCTAGCTTTATTATGTTTTTCTCTGCTGGCAGAAGCACTGTAGGTGCGTGATGTGATATGATGACCATGTGAATCCTCATGTTCTGTTGTTTGCTGCTTTTTGCGCATGTAAAATTAATCCCCGGGAAACAAATATTTTTAACCTTTCTAATTGAATTAAATTCTAATTTAAAAGGAAAATTAGGAAAAATAACCGAAATGAACATCCCTAGTTTTGATGTCATATGATCACTTTGTGTGAGAAAACAACTGAATTTAAATCGTTATTCACTGATGATCTTCCTCTCCAGTCAGTTTGAGTCTGTGAGTCATAAACAAATAATTTAGACCACATTCTCAGAAAAAAGGTACAAAAGATGTCACTGGGGCAGTACCTTTTCAAAAGGTACACTTTTGTAACTTTGTGCTAATAAATATGTACCCTTTAGATACAAAGGCGTACCTTTTGAAAAGGTACCACTCCAGTGACACCTTTTGTACCTTTTTGCCGGTTGCATAAACTGCTAAGATTACTCTTAAAAAGTTATTCATCAAATTTAAGACTGGTCATAACTTTTTTAAAGTCAGTTACAAAAAGGTAGATTTGCCCAATTTGAATCAGAAAAGTAAGACTGATACCTCTTGGCTAACTGCTAGTTGGTCAAACCAATTCATAACATAGTGGTAACAAAGTTTATGCAGCTGGCCCCAGGTTTGTGACCTGAATCAACTGATTAATTGAACAGATCCATCTCAAATGATTTGTTCACTACTTCTCTCATGAACATGTCAAGGAGATCTAGCTGTCAAAATGTTGGGGTGAATTGTTCCTTGAAGTTGCCTTTTGAAATGTAGTGTGGAGGGCATCTTTTGGATTCTACAGGAAGTATGCATGTGGAGGTGAAGGTGGTGCTCTTCTGGCATGTGTTGAGGATGTTAACCTTGGGCTGCTTGCCTTGTGAGAAGCATCAGCTTGGAGACAGAGCAGGGAGCAAGACTTCTCACAGCATCTCACAGCACCCACAGGTGCTCTACATCCAGTGCATGGATAAGCACCATTCACATTTTCTTAAAAAAAATGAATGTTTGTTTTATTTCAAGTAAAAGTAACAATAATAACCCTGATATATATATATACACATAAAATTTTAAATGAACAAAAACTAATAAAACTAATAAAAATACAACAAAATTACAAAAAATATTAATTAAAAAAATTACTACAAATATAAAAACTAAAAAATATAAGAAAATAAGAAATGTTAAAAATCTGTGATTATTTACGCATCTTTGCAAACCTGTATGACTTTTCTTCTGTGGAACACAAAAGAGGAATTTTGAAAGAATATAAGCTTGAAAATGAAAAAAAGAGGCCATATTAGTGTCATAAATGTTATCCGAGTCATGCTATATTCCAAGTTATTTAATAGCTGTGTGTGTGAATCTTTTTTTTTTTTAAAGCAGTGATCCAGTTCACTCTAATCTGACATAAAATTGATTCACTTCTGAACTTCAACTCATTGATTGATTGATTTAGGGGCAGTGGTTAACACCTTTTTGGAGGGAAACATTTAATTTAATTGTGTTTGTTTCTAACATAAAGCTATCAGACTTCAAAAGTTTTGGAACATAGTGCATACACTCTTAAAAATAAAGGTGCTTCACGGTGCCATAGAAGAAACTTTTTGTCTAAATGGTTCCATAAAGAACCTTTAACATCTGAAGAACCTTTCTGTTTCACAAAAGTTTCTTTGTGGCGAAATGAGGTTCTTCAGATTACAAAAACGCAAGAAAGAGATGGTTCTTTAAAGAACCTTTGACTGAATGGTTCTTTGTGGAACCAAAAATGGTTCTTCTATGGCATCGCTTGAAGAACCTTTTGAAGCACCTTTATTTTTAAGAGTGTACGTCGTATGGACCACTTTTATGATACCTTTGCATCCTTTTTGAAGCGTGAACACTTGAGTAGTCTGATAGTGTAGATGAGGGGTTTTAGCCCGTGTGTTGCTCCACCCTCCTCTCATGTGGTATGGGCTCAGGGCCCCGGCTGGCAGGGTGGAAAAAGCCCCTATCACCCAACCAACATAGACGCTTGCTCTGCGCTTGGTGTGGTGTTGTTGTTTTTCCCTCCTCTTTTATGCCCCACAAGAATTTCTGAGAAATCCACCTTTTCATATTTCCTCTGCCTTATAAAGCCAAATCAAAGAAAGTGGTTAGCATTTGCTCGTGGTGCAGTGCTGCTTCTCTTCTGAGTTTGCTGTGAAAGGCCATTTTGCCAACAGGCTGCCAACAGAGCAGCACCGAAGGCCTCAGCCGTTTGCTCTTCTAGACCTGCAGTGCCACTGAATTTATGACCTTTTACTTGCATCAGAGCCTTTATGTGAAATAGTGTCTCATTTAGTTTCTTCACACTTATGGGTGACTTCACAACTAACCTTTTTGTTTTCTTTATGCCCTACATTTTTTTCTTGTTAAATAAAACAAGAAAACATTGGTTTTCATTCGGAAAATCTACTATTATCAATGTTGAAAAGCATTTGTTAAATGGTATAGTATACCTATCAAAGTAACATCCTCCTGCCTGTAGCGTCTCTATAGTGTGGACTGCAGCTCCTTCTGATATCACTGGCATGCACAGAACGTTGGGTCTGTTCCCATGACTTTCTCTGTTCCCACTCCTTTGCTCCATAGCTCAGCGTAAACGAAAACTGCATTCCTGTGCAGCTCAGTTCAGATTACCTGATTGCTCTTAAAAGTATACTGATGTGCCTATGTGAAGCACACATCGAAAAATCCTCCAGAATAATTGTTGCTGCATGTTTGGCTCAGTTCAAGGCATTTATGTGACATGTTTTGTAGAAACAGACTCTCTTCTTTGTGAAAGGACAGTAAACTGAGCCTATAAGTGGTTGCCGCTTTGATCTCAGAATCACAGCTTCATGGGAAGCCTTTTAACATTTCCGACATATACAAGTCTCTTGTTCACCAAGGCTGCATTTATTTGATTAAAAAAAGTAAAATATTATTAAAATTCAAAATAACTCTTTTCTACTTGAATATATTTTAAAATGTAATTTATTCCTGTGATGCAAATCTGAATTTTCAGCATCATTACTCCAGTCCTCAGTGTCACAAGATCCTTCAGAAATCATTCTAATATGCTGATTTGCTGCTCAAGAAACATTAATTATTAATATCAATCTTGAAAACTGCTTAACATTTTACATTTTTTAGGATGAATAGAAACTTTTTTGTAATCTTTTGTGAATACCTTTACTGTCACTTATGGTCAGTTTAATGGATGTTCATATTTGTGTGTCATTGGCATAAAAAAAAAAAAAAAAAAAAAACCTGTACTAAGTATCATCAGGAAAGCGTTTGCTAAAATGTAACATCCTCCATTGTCGCAGCTTCATGGGAAGCCTATTAATGTTTCCGACATAAAGCCTTTATTCTGTTATTCATTTCTAAAAATCTGTTCCAATAATTTTGAGGAACAAGGCACTCAGGATATTGTCATAGCTACCCATTTCGAACGGTTTGCGGTCTCATGTTTCAATTGAAAATGACAACTGTGTTATTTACCGTACAGTCAGGTGACGGGTGAGTGGAAACCCGATCGATCCTATCAGATAGTCAGCGTTTGGGAAGAGCATGTCGGAGCATCGCTCTGCGACGACACTTTGAACGTCAACCTCGTCTCTTTGGTCAGGAGTTCATCCATTCCGCATATAGTTGCTTTGTCAGAATTTGGGTTGTACTTTTATCAGGTAAAGTGACTTTCAGGCTTGAAATGGTGGAGAAGTTCAAATCCCTCAGCTACTGTACATTCTTCATGCATCATTCAACAACAAAGGAGAAACTCCCATTCAAAGAAAAATAGGGTTTTAAAGTTCTGTGAGAAAGTCGGCTGCCACTGAGACGGGTGTCATGTGGAATGTGACACATTTGAGGAGAGCTTTGGGAGCCGTCGGCGCTGTAGAGGCAAGGGGCCACGTGGAGCTGGCCACTCGAGGACAGACCGGCCTGGGATCATGATGTGACTGGACTAGGCTGTGCTTAATCCCATAATGAGCCGGGCTGCGGAGTGGCACGAGTGGGGTGGCTTTGAGGTGAATGTCAGCTCACCTGCTGTAGCGAGCCAACGGAGTCGGCGCATGACCCGACAGCCATTGCCTGACCTTATTAACACAAACAATAATGTCACGCCAGTTTACACTCATGGTAACCAAAGATCATTTGAAATGAATACAATGCAACTGGGGTAACCTGGTGTCAGCCATTACATAATTAATTCATTCATAGATAGATAGAAAGATAGATATATATTTATAGCATTTATCTCATAAGGATCTCATATTTATTTCTGATTTTATACTGTATTTATTAGTAACAATTTATTATAATAATAGTGAAATTATTCTTTTTCACTATTATACTTTGCATCACAGGAATAAATTATATTTTAAAACATATTAAACCTCAAAACAGTTGTGAGACTATAATAATATTTCAGTTTTTATTGTATTTTTAAATGAAAATAAATTCAGCTTTGGTGAACATTAGAGACTTCAAAAACATTAAACATCTTACCGAACATGTAAGAATCCAGTAAGAAGAATGTCTTTTTTTTTTTTTTTTGTCAGTTGCTCCTATCTTTGTGAGAGGATATCTAATTATCTCTCCGTCTGGGTGCTCATGAATGCTGCATAAACATGTGCTCTTGTTGTAAAATTCCATTTAACAGACTATAGGGTTGAATAACGCACTGTAGTCTGAATGAATCATAGCCTGTCTGAAGGAGAAACTTGCCATTTCCTTTCTATTAAACAGTTAGTAAATCCAAATTGCATTTGTATCAAAGTTATTGTATTCTTTTTGTCATTTTTGCAACTCAACAGCAACCGTTCTCATTCATATTCATTGTACGGAAAAGTTGTGTGAGTTTTGCAAAGGCTTTTGTAGACGATACCAGAGGCAGAATAAGAAGGACGATACCAACATTGTCAGATTGTATTGCTCACTGTAAAAAAATTAGTGTAATTTTAATGGTAAAATATTGTAAAAATGCTTCCCATACTCTATACAGGGAAAAACTGTAAAAGATCTAACCAGACGTTTCATGTAATTTTACAGCAAAATGCTGTTAATTGCACAGTTTTTAGAAGTAAAAACAACAAATCAACGAAATTTAGTCAAAAACTGTAAACTGATATTCTATCAGAAAGACTCAGAGAGAATGTAAACGTTTACATGGTATTTATTCCGTAAAGTGTTAACGGATGTTGGTGAGTGAGTTACAATAATTAGTGGATAGTTGTATAGAAAAATTATTTTGGCGTAGGCCCCGTCCTTTTTCCAAATCCTGGGGACGCAGATTTGGCTGATCCTGCCTGAAGATGAAGGCAGGGGCGGAGCCTACCCCTTATGGATGGACAGGGCCAACCTGGTGGTGGTGGGGAGGATGGAGGGGAACGTCGGCGACATTAACTGCGAAAATGAAACAGAGTTCAGTGCTTATATACTCTAGGTGTCAAGGAGTGATTGGTCAAACCTGTTAGTATGAATGAATGACGTGGCATTGGAGTCTTCCTGACAGAATTTCCGCTGACGCTTTGATTTCCCAGAATTCTCTGTATGAAATTCCACATTTGAAAGTATTTTGTTTAAATATCATATTTCTTAATAGTTTTTGCTATCAGTTATGTACATTTGGGTTTTATGTTACATCATCTGTTGTTTTGAATGTTTATTGCATTATTTAAGTGTTGTGCGTTACCATGATTGTGCTTTCTACCTGATCTCATGACGAAAATCTACCCGTGGGAACTTTTTCACAAGACGCAATATACGTACAAATAAGTACATATCACTGCAGTTTTCAAAAGAAATGAACACTAGAGGCGGTAAATCAGCAAGCACTTGTAATCATTTTCATACACAGTTATGATTACATCTCCGTATGTTTCAGTTTCCGGATGCAACAAACTTGCTTAGTAGCTCAGGCAGCACGAAATTGGACTTAGGATGCGGAATCCTTGGGTACGAATCCCGTGAAAAACATGACTCACAATTAAAGAGCGGAAAGATCGAAAAACAAGCTAAAACAGCATTCTTGCGATTGCGTTTTTACGTTACATTTGCTTTTGTTCATACTATTGGGTAGGTTTAGGTGTAGTGCAGATGGTACGTTATTTTAAAACGTCACAGAGCATTAGAGTTTTAGCGCCACTCAACGGACATTTCAAGTCAGAACTGTGGTGACACGTAGCTTACAAAACCAACGTCACATAATCATAATCATACCATATGTACGTTCATCTGTTCTGGAAAAAAAAACGAACACTCTTTTAGGGCCACTCAGATCGAATCACATCGAATCAAGTCACCTGACTGTACTCACATCTCATGGACATTTCACATAGAATATGTCATGAAATATACATGGCACTACGTATTTAGCGTCTTGTGAAAAAGTTCCCACAGGTACGGTTTTGTCATGAGATCAGGTTGTGCGTTTTGTGTTTGCATATATATTAGTATATACTTCAGCCTGTGGAAAAGCTATTGTGATGAACTTTGATTCTTCATGTGGCTTTCTCTTTTACCTCCTGCATTATTATGGTAGTTGTCAGTATATGTTAAAGGTACAAAAAAGATTTTATTAGCAGTGTATGTTGTTGACTTTACTGGGTTTGTAAATTACAGTTTTAAGGCACGCTCACACCAAGGACGATAACTATAAAGATAACGATAAGTCAAGTCAAGTCAAGTCTGCTTTATTGTCAATTCTTCCACATGTACAGCACATACACACAGAGAATTGAAATTGCATTACTCTCAGACTCAGACCTTGGTGCATACAGATAACACTAACAGTAGAACATAAATAGAGATAGATACAGATTAAATATAAAATACAACTATACAAATAAGGTAAAATGTAAAAAATGTAAAAAAATATATAAAGCAGCACAAGGCACATGGCAGATAGAGTGCAAACCAGTGAAGTAAACAACAGTGCAGATATAATGTAGTAGAACTATAAAGATGTAGTTCTAAAAATCGTTCTCAATATTAAAGAATAGCACCACACCACAACTATAACGATAAAGGCACAGAGAAACAATATTGGAATCACTTTCAGAACGATTTTTTTCCAGCTGATGAATGATAAAAACATTGACACCCAATCAGAATCCATCCTGCTATAAAGAGCTTGAGAATTTAAAGCGGCAGACGTGCATGCACTGAGAATAAACAGACGATATCGTATGCTGGTGTGGACGCTAATATCGTTATCTTTATAGTTATCATTCTTGGTGTGAGCAGGGCTTTATACTGTAAAATGTACATTTTGTTCTGTAAATGTGTTTACAGGTTTTCTGCATTTAAAAAAAAAATTACTTTGGCTGATTTGAAATATGTTACTGACACAATATCTTGACAGTTCTGACACTATTTTAGCTACGGTCATTGCTAACAAAGAAAACATTCGGTGCAGAATTTACTTTGAAACAATTTTTATTCAGAAATCACTAAATTTCATAAATAATTTAAAAGAAATGGCAAGTAACACATTGAATTAAACATGGAATTTTGAAGTAGCAAGACTGAATTAGCATTTCCAACATACATCAATTATATTTGTTTTATTTATAACTTAAAAACAATTTTTTTTTACAGTGCAGTGCAGGTGCAAAACATCAAGCATAAAGCCATGCAATTTCCTCATATATGTGGATATCAGTACACTAAAAATATATTTTTTAAACAGATTATTGCAGTAGGTTTTACAAGACAATACTACAAGTATGGCTATCTTTCTACTTCAAAATTTCACATTTGAATCAATGTTGTACTTGTCATTTCTTTGTAAATATTTGTGAAATTAGCAATTTATGAGCGAAAAATATTTCAAAGTAAATCCTACACCATTTTTTAGTGTATAACAGCTCTCTTGCTTGTGATGTATGCTCAAATTCACTGTTTTTAAAGATATTGTCCAACAACTTCTGTCTTTAAGCTGTTGAAGCAACAGAAAGATGAACATTGGCGTACATGTTTCGGCTCGATCGTCCAGTTTGATCCATAACCAGAACCGAGTTGACAGGAGAGGAGAAGACGCCTACTCCCGATGTCACTTTAAAACAATCACTCCTTCACATGATCGACCAACTGTATCTACTCTACCTATTCCCAGAGAGGAAGACAAGACTGGCACAGAGAGATTGAGTTATAGGTAAAGGAAAGACTGAGACAGTCATTCCTGACTTGTGTGAGAGAGCGAAAGAGAGACCTTTTCCCACACAGCGACAGTAACTCTGCCCAGAGGAGCAATGCCCATTCCCATCCATCTCACCGTTTCACAGGCTGGAAATCCCCCGGCTGCACAAAGAGCCCAAATTTAATACTGAGCCTCTGCAGGCGCAGGAGGGTCCCCTGACCAATATTGATACGAGAGGTACCTTTGTGTGAGAAACCTTAAGGGAGCAAAACAATTGTTGTGGTTGCCGGCTCCATATTATGCCCAAGTGCGACGGATACGCGTTACGTTTTGTTGATTAAAGGGAATTGTACACTCACGTTCGCAATCGATTCCTTTTCTTCGCAGACATTTAGCCTTGTACCTGTCAGACTATTTTGGGAACTCGGGTCGTGCTTGCTGAGTTGTGCAGCGAATGAGACGCTGTGTAATTCGAATGTGTGTTGTCCGCTCAAGGCTCGGATGCCACCAACTGTGTCAAATATGCACAGTCACCCGGTTGCAGGCCCAAAGGTAATGGAAACGTGAAGTGGGTGGTTCGCTTTCTGCCATTGTGTCTTTGTTAAGTCAGCTAACTAGTAATTGTAATTCAGATCGTTTATATATCACCTCTACAATCAGCTCATGAGTGATGCTTGGGGACAGGAAATGAACAGAGCTCAAATTACACGGATTTTGTAATATTGTGTAGGGATATGCAACATATGCAACAAAATGTTTTCAGAAGCAAGTACTGGGTTGTTTGGTATCTTTATAAATGTATATAAGTGTTTACAATTTATAATAATATATAAATAAATATGAATAATATATAAACGAATATGAATATCAAATCTACATAAACTATTTTATAGACAGTTTATCTTAATTAGATTTTTATATTTAATTGTGTATAAAAGTAAAGCATAATTATATACATTTTGCTATATATACATTTATATATATATAAATATATATACTTATATTTATTACAGACGAACCAGCAGTATGGAAAAATCAATTTAAGACGTAATAAAACAGACGATGAACACTATTAACAGCAATTATTATCACATATTTCTAATTATATTTTAATACTATACTATAGACTGTTCTTCTTTATTATTTTAAAGAAGAATTATTTTTTTAATGTTTTATTTTGTATGAAAGTACAGCCTAATTATACCTTTTCCTGATTAATTTTTATATAAAAAATATAGATAACATATATATTGTGTGTGTGTGTGTGTATATACACACACACACACACACACACACACACACACACACAGTGTGTGTATATACGCACACACACACACACACACACACACACACACACACACACACAAAGCTACATATTAATTAAATGATTAGATTCGTTTAGATTCGTTTAGATTAGATGAGATTTTTATTTATTTACTTTATATTCTTATCCAGATATTCATGGGTTTCAGTCACATTACTTTTTTGTTGCGGCCCACATCTTTAGGACCTTGCGTACTAATGCGTAGCCTCTCCTTGGTGATCAGAAACCAAAATAACACTTCACCAACAACGAAAAACCATGGTATTTAAAAAAAAAAAAAAAAAGATACTTTAGGATTAGATCCTTATTTACTGTCAAGCGAACTGCTGACTCCACTAAAGTCTAGTGAAAACTTACCAATTTGACGTTTGCTGATAGCCTATTTACATCTACCTCATACACAATCCCTCTCCGTACACTCAGGCCAGTTAAATTTTCACCTGCTAGAGACTTGTCCATCGGCCCGGATCCATCTGCCGCACCCGGCCTGGATGCCTGTTTACTCACTGCTAGATTCTGGGCCGAATCAATCTGGCCATTAATATTTCATTTAAAATTGATAACGTTACCTAGCCAAAACATTTACTTTCATTTTAATTATATAGATTATAATAGATAAATAACATGACTTAACAAATCTATAAACATCATATTATTATGAAAGCAATTTTAAAGTCCATTAAAGAACTCGCTTGATCAAGCTAGCATGAGGAAAATTTATTTACACAACAATTTATTTGCAAAACCATGCAATTACAGCAAAAAAATAAATAAAATAGCAGTTATACAATAAGTGTAGATAAAATATTGAACTTTTTGCAAAATTACCCATGCATTAACTTGAATGAATGAGGCATTATATACACTTGGACTGTAACATTTAATAAATAAAGGTTAAAACATTAAAAATTTAAAAGGTGTTTTGAAAAACACATTGGTAAATGGCAAAGTTTTGGAATTAAACATTTTTTACTTGGCAAAATAATTTAAATAATTACCTAACTGTTACTATGAATAATTTTTAAAGTTAATCAGTGAATACTGTTCTTGGTTGTTGCTCATTTTCCAAATCTCTTGTCAGGAGTTGTGGTCATTGTGCAGCATGTCTTTCCACATCTTAGTTCAGTGAGTTCTTTGCTTGGGAGCTTTCATTTCTGGACCATCATCATCCTCCTCTTCCTCATCTGTTTGTTTGCGGATCGGAGTGTTGCTCGTCAAAGTTTAGTGCAACGTAAACATTCTAGACTCACATAACTGTACTTGGATCAAAGATAAAAAACACCTAGTTGATTTATTAGCTTTAGGTGGAGCATAACGAAAGTTTTCTGGCAAATCAGCAGTCTCGCACGCGAATTTCACCTTTTGCAAGTTCCTTTATGAACTTGCTAAGTAAAATACAAAAATGTAAAAACGCATCTGTGCTTACGAGAAATATTGAATCAAAAGGATCCCATACATCCACATCTCTTGGTAAATAATCCATTGTGATTTGCTGTTATCACAGCCCAGAGCACAGCACAGCAGATAGACAGAACTGCAATTCGGTCCTATAAATGGCGGCTGCACCACTGTGTGACATCACATGAAATCTATGAATAATGTTTATATAGTCAGTGGCCCAATGCGACCCATTCTTAATATGGTGAGGATATTACAGTGTCTCTGTTGGTGTGTGAGTGTGTACAGGATACGTTGTTGAAGTTCTTCTGGGACCAGGATTCTCCGTCGCTAAATTATTCCAAATTCAACCTGGACTTTCCAAAACGGTCCCATTCCATGTCTGCGTGTTCCTCTCCTCCTCTCTCCGCTATATAATGAAGCTCTGTGTGTATCGGTGGTTTTTGAACACACATCAGACAGCGGCGCACAGCTCCATATGTACTGGCTCTCTCCTCCAAACCACATCATATTTACAGTCTAATGAGAACTGCAGTCAGGCAGCCCTGCTGTCAGACCCCAGCCAAGAGTATGCACTAGTGACTGCTCCAAACAAGAAAAGAATCCCTTTCACTCTACCATTGTACACTCATTTTTTTGATTGCATGGAGAATGAGCAAAGGCATTTTCTCAAAATTATTGGAACCATGTGGTTTAGAGGTTCTCATCATTGGTTCTAAAAACAGTGCGGCACGATTGCGTTTTAACCCCTTACCTGTACCAAAACATTCTGTCCTCATCAGGTTTAAAACAGGACTGTCAGTGTAGCACATTAATTACAGCTGATTAATAATAATATAATAATTATTATATCAATACGTAAATATATTATATAAATAAATATTAATTTGTTGAATTCTAATATATAATTTCTTTTCTAAAAGAAATTACTAGTGTTATTCAGCAAGGACGCATTAAATTGATCAAAAGTGGAAATAAAGTCATTTATAATGTTACAAAGGCTTCTATTTCATATAAATGCTGTTAATCAAATTTCTATTTATCAAAGAATCCTAAAAAATTATTTATAGAAATGTATCATGATTTCCACAAAGATATTAAACAGGAAAAACTGTTTTCAATATAGATAATAATAAGAACCATTATAAAATGAGTATCAACAATTATTGAACATCAAATCAGCATATTAGAATGATTTATGAAAGACCATATGATACTGAAGTCTGGAGTACTGATGCTAAAAATTCAGTTTTGCTATCACAGCAATAAATTACATTATAAAATACATTCAAATAGAAAACCGTTATTTATAATATTTCACAATTGTACTGTATTTCTAATCAAATAAATGCAGCCTTGTTGAGCATATGACACTTATTAAAAAAAAACAACAACTTATAATATTCCAAACCTCTGACAAAACCCCCCCCAAAAATTCAGATATATTCCATTTTAAATATACATTTTATTTATTTATTATATGTTTAATTAAAGATGCAGTCCATAACTTTTTTGGTAAAAAATGATCTGAAATCAATATTTGAGCAAGTACATAACCAGCCAGTGTTCAAAACTTTGCCTTACTTTAGCCCAATTCACAATGGTTAGCTTATAATAATGTTTTCTAATTTGAGTGGTACGGGTAGGTTTTCGCTGGAAATTCGAGCATGGCACTGTGTCATTACGTCACGTCTGTAAACATAAAGAAGTTGTCCTGGCTACTAGGCTATCGCATGTGAGGATCCTGCAGGTGGCCGATCATTTATTGCCTTTTCTCACAGCAGCTGGAATAATTAAATGTATCATTTTGATGGCAGATTGTAATCCAGAAAGTATTGTGTGTGTTTATGAAACACATGTGAATGAAATTAAATTATATTCCAGTTTTAAATGTGCTTCTGATTACAGATAGCCTGGGATTACACAAGATTTGTATTTTAAAGACAACCAGTTCGAAGGGAGCATAATTTGCTTTTTGGGTTAAAAGAATTTCTTAATATGATATTCGAATGGTATGACATTTAGAGATTAGACTGTACAGAAATTGAAATCTACACACTAATACACACTATAGGCAATGCTGATGTTGTTAACATTAATAATCTGAGAATAAAGTATATCAATAATAATAATTAGCATGGTTTGATGTGATATGAGCTAACCGATCTTTAGATTAAATCACCATTGGTAGCACGATTTATTGTAATGCTCTTTTCCTCAGTTGGTCAGAAGAAACGTGTCAGACTTGTTACTTACTTGTACCAAGTCTTGTGACAATATCCGGTGAAAATTCTTATTTGGGTCATATATTCCAAGACTTAGGCTAGAATCTGTGATTGCGAAGTACAGTGAATATCCACACCGGTGCGGTGACTGACTGCCACACATTCACCTCAAAACATTAGATTCATCCGTGCTGGAGCCGCGCCGGAGCACAACCCACACAAGGAAGATAATTCCACAAACAGCTGCAATTACAGGTTTTCAAACAGAGATGGCGACAAAGAGGCAAAACTTACGGACTGCAGCTTTAAATTTCATTGATTGACATTCATCGATTTGAGAGAGAGAACTGCATATTGTTGAAATATATTTTGTGGTCATGATTCATAATCAGCCACTGTAAAGTTCAAATTGAGCACTTTGTGCAAACGAAACGGTCCGTAGCAAGTACAGAGATGAAAACTGTATTGTTTTGTGTTTGCGATAAAACTTTTTGGCACAAGAACTCACATATACATGAGCCACGGACAATTAGCCTACCGGGTAGTCGAGGAAACAATGTTGCTTTAACGATAACGATTCCAGACATTCCTGCAATTATCAAAAAGGCATATAAAGAAGTCTTGCTGATTGCCCAACCAGATAGCACAGCTCCAGCCAACAGGTTGGATGCATTTGAATGAATTTCAATTTAAAATGAGTTCATACATAGATGGACCTCTGAGATACAAGCCGGTTCTGTTTAAGTGTTGGTTGATGGATCCAACGACTCAAGAAATATGTTGTCTGAATCAACCGTTCTTGAAAAATGACTCATACTTGCGGTTATGGATATTGAATAAATATAGCTATAACCACAGAATTCATCACATTATCAGAGCATCAACGAAATGGTTTATCATTTAAGGTCACTTCCGTGCATAATGTGGTGCTACTATTCCAAAATGAACAGCTGTGCTATTTTACGATTTTTATTATTTTGACCCATTTGTCAACGTAGACGCCAAATTATGTAATGCAATTAATCCTGGATCAGTTCTGTTATGCTGTCATGGATTGTTGTTGGAGAGCAGTGATGCTGCTTTTTTTTTTTTTGTAACAGTTCAGTGCTCAACAAGCGATTGAGTGAATGCAAATTATTATTTTGTGTCCTTTTGAATTTGGTTTTAACTTCCTTCTCTGCGTTTATTTGCCTGGGGGCTGAAATTTTAGGGGAATTCTGAATTGAAAGCCTATTTAAAGAGTGCCTGCCTGCTTAGGCCTGACTGTGTGTCAGTTTACCACTCATGTGTGTCTGTATGTTGTTATGTTGTCATGTCACCTGCCCCCTTGCCTAACCACATCTTAAACCGGCCACACAGCTGCTATGAGTCTGGAACTGACTGAGCGTCAGTTAGTTTGTCCATCTGTTGGCTTTCTATGGTGCTTTTACCGTCAGTCACCAGTGGCTGGATGGGAACTGCAACAGAAGGGTATTTGTGGGCTTTCTATACTGTATATTGTGCACTTTTGTACAGGTGGGGTGGTATTACCTAGATCCATGCATGATGCTATAAAGGGTTGATACTATTATGATCTATATAGAGGTTTTACAGTCTAGATCTTCATGTTCCTGCTCCTGGAGGGCTGATGTCCTTCAGAGTTAAACCTCAGCACACTTGCCTGGAAGTTTCTGGTGATCCGGAAGACCTTGATTAGTTGGTTCAGGTGTGTCTGATTAGGGCTAGAGCTAAACTCTGAAAGAAAGTAGCCCTCCAGGAGCAGTATTGGACACCCTTTTGATAGACCTTAGTCAGGTTAGATGCCGTTTTGAATTTTACATAGATAAAAACAAGGCTGTGAGGGATAAATGTAGATTTTTTACATGGTAAATGTTGTATAAAGGTAACCCTAACCCTAACTTCCAAAACTGCTTTGGATTTTTTGTCTAAAGTTATTTTCAGAAAGACGTTTCATCAGCTGTACAATCATATGCTGTTAAACAACAGACAAGTTAAATATGGCACTAACCTGACTAATTATCTCTGTTGTGATAAAATCTAGGAAGAGAAATTAATCCTAAAATCCTGAAACGTGCTCTTGCAAACTATTCTAACTCAAATTTCAGAGAAAATGTTATCTGAAGCTTAATAGTGGTGACGTTAAAGTCATGCAACCATGATGTTATTTGTTTATAGCCTAATTTTAGTTCTTTATTCTGCTGATTTGTATTTAGGCTTCGAAAATAATGGAAGTTGTGTTTATTTGTGAAGATTATTATCTTGGAGAACAAAACATGTAACAATCATAAACTTTTGTTTGACAGAGCTATTTTTTTCCAATAATCCAGAGGCCAACGGAAAACGTTTATTGGATTTTTGTTGAGGAAACCAGGGCGATGCTAACTTCTGGGTTGGCCTACAAAAATGTCATCACCTCAACACTCTGTGTTGGTTCTTGGTCCACAAACTCGATTGGTGGTTGGTTCTGGGGTGATATTTTCCATTGGAAAGTTTCCATGGATTTTGAAGGTTCTTCATGGAACCATACCGAAAAGAAACCTTTAGGTTTAAGAGTGTAGACAGCTGATGATTTCTTTTGTGATGCAGTCTACACTCTTAAAAATAAAGGTTATTTTTTGGCATCAATGGTTCCATGAAGAACCTTCAACATCAACTGCTTTTTGGCATCAACTTTAACCTTTAACATTTATGATTCTGTGAAAAATCTTTAACATCAATGGAACATTTCCATTGCACAAAAGTAGACATAGTATTAAAATGTTCTTTACACAAAGAAAAAAATATCTTTTAAGAACTGTTCAAAGAAAGATTCTTTGTGGAATCCAAAATGGTTCTTCAATGACATTGCTGTGAAAACCCCCTTTTGGAAACTTTATTTTTAAGGGTGTAGATCCTGACAGCTGGTGATGTCATGATTAATGCAGTTTAGATCTAGATATAATGATCCTCATTGTGATGCTGGATAGCTCAAGATTTAAACAAATTGGATCCAGATAGCTGGTCATTCCCATTGTGAAACAGTTTAGATTCTTGGATAGCTGGTGCTTTCATGAATTTTACCGTCTGGATCTAGATAGCTATGGTTCACATTGCAATAAAATGTTTAAGGTAATTTCATGAGTGATCAATCTAGATCCACCTGCAGCTTCTGATCGTGACTATATCTAGACATTTTATAATAAATCTAGATCTATAGCTGGTGATCCAATGACGCACAAAGCGCTGAAGTCTTATGGAAGGGAAGGCCTTTTTTGGTGAAGAGTACAATTGTCTATAGAAGAAGAATGTCAGGGGAAGTGGGGCAGAGAGATTGACACTTTCTGAAGGTCCTTTAGACAATATGTTCTCTGAGGCAGCTGTTATGCAGCTAAATGTAGTTTCATAAATGTGCCCCCCAAAATATCTAATATCAAATCACCATGAGGTATTCAAGTGTAGATTAAGAAAATAACGCTCAAAGAGCTGTATTATTTCCGTCAACGAGAGCTCAGTGGACACAAAATGTAGTATTCAGCTGTGATATTTGCTTCATAGTTGGCTGGCATTTTGAGAGCTGCACATCAAAATAGATTAGAATTACTAAGCATTGTGATGTCACACCATACTGACAAAGAACAAAGAACATTCATGAAGTTCTTCACAATGAGAAGGTTTCACTGGATACCCTGTGGCTTCATTGAGTGAGCAGGTGGATTCCGTGTCTACAATAGATGGATGCCTTGAGTGAACATCCCCGCCATTATTTCTCGAGCTCACAAAAGTTATTAATGGCCACAGACACATTCATTAGCCCCTTTGTCACAAGAAAACAACTTTGTCTTCTCAGTCCCTTGCTTTACCCTTTCACTTTCTAAAGGTGGTGAGTTAAAAGTCTCAACCAGTCGCAATGCAAGTCTCTCTCATACCGCAAGGCCTTGCAGAGATATGAGGGGATTTCATGCTGTTATGAGAAACTTTAGTTCTTGTTTTTATATGACTGTCAGTTCCCAACATAAGTGAGGGCCTCTTCTAACACTATGCATCTTCTAAGGATCACAAAAAGACAACAATCCCATCAAAAATGGCTTTTTAGGGCTAGTTTTGCCAGGTGTTCCATCATGGGTTCCTGCAATCTCATATGGCAGAACCATTGTATAGCGAAATAGATGTGCAAACATAAACATTGCAAACTCAGAACAACACCCACATTATGAAATTGACTTTATTAGGAGATGCTATAAATAAGCTTAAAGCTCGTAGATCTACACAAGCTCGGGTACCGACATGCACGCCCACACATTCTACAGTTCAATGAGTGCATCAGTACAGATACAGGGACTTCCTGTATGCATTGAGCTTCAGTTTACATATCTTTAGAGATATTCTGTTGACCAAAATATATTCAGGGCTCTATAATAAGGATGGCTCGATGCTCTGAGGCCAGTTTGAGAGAGTTTGGGCTAGTTGAAGGAACTGTCACTTGGCCTGTTGAGCCACATTGTCGCTACATTATACGTTTGTTGATTATGTAAATGTGTTTTGTTTTTCTGTGATGTATTGAACAGTACTGTTGTAAATTCTGTTAAACTGTCTAGCATAGTTCATGTTTAGTTGAAACTTCAGGAAGGCATCAGTTAGAATGGGATGAAAATGTCATTTTTGCACTGTATGCAAATAATTGTATTATTATTTTAAAATATTGTTACTTATAGACAGCAAATTTGTATTATTTCAGTCTTAAAAACATCATTACTATATAGTATTAATATTACATTAATAATATATTATTATGTACAATATTAAGTTAAGACTGCTATTGTTATTTTTATTATTATTTAAGAATGATAATAATAATAAATTAATAAAAACTCGTTATTATAGTTATTACTTTATTTGTTACTATTGTTATATTATTGTACTTAAAATAACATAAAAACTAACAACAACAATAATAAAAATAATAATAAAATGTAATTATATTATATTATATTACTACTACTATACTACTACTACTACTACTACTAATAATAATTAATTATATTAATAAATAATAATAATAATAATTATTATTATTATTTAAACATTATGTACAATAATAAAAACAGTTGTGGGGAGGCCAGTAAAAATGTTGGCAGGGCTAAGGAAACCTGAACTACTGACTCAACCGGATTATCGAGGGGTAAAAAAATCATTAGGCTACTGAAATTGATATTTTATTTCCCTGACAAATTAAGACTCATCGTGGAGCCGAATCACGCCAGAGGAAACATGAATGCTTCTGAATGAGATGACAGCACTGTTCAAAGTGTGTTCACCCCTGTCTTGGGGTATATGTACATCGCCCTCTAGTGGATGGAGGACTTCACGATGGTTTTCTTGAGCGTTTGTGAGAGTGGGCCATCTTTCCGTTGACAATTTTACAACTAACAATCACATTCTTTCTGCAACTGTACTTAAGTTGTTGAAAAATGAGTCCCATTCAACACGATTAACCTCATCTTAGTCCCAGACAGCAGTGATTTGTTAGATTTGTTGAACAAGGATCATATTTTGCCATCAGGAAAAAAAGATAAAGTGAATGCTGACTGTAAGAGAATGATCTATGTTTCCAGGTTTGGACAAGCATGAGGAACAAAAATGGATAGGGCAGTTCCTACGGGAAATGCAAACAGTCACTTGACATTTCGAAACAAATGCTAAGTGTTGCTGCTGAAGCGGCGTTCCAGGAGATGCAGAGCTGGGCTGGGTCCTGTCGGAGGAGAGAAGAACGAGAGAGATAGAGGTGAACAGAGAAAGAGTGAGAGAAAACATGAGGGAGCGCCATGCGGTTGGATGGTATTCTTGGGAAAGTTTGCAGCTCTTGCAGTATCTGGAGCTCAGCTGGGGACAAATACCACATGGAATCGAGAGGAAGCCTGCAGAAGTAGAGAGGGCCTTCTGGAGGAATGTTTCACTTCAAATGGAAAATGTTTGCAGCTGTTCGCCATTGTTTAATGTTGTGTTATATATGGTATCCCTCTGATTCTGAACAAACAGACTTTTCTGTTGTCACCTGGACTTTTTAGGGCATCATGGTTTAGGTTGTTATTGTGTAGAAGGTGTATTGTGTTGAAGGTGTTCACCAGCTGGAGTGAACTTTTCCAAGTTTTTCAAGCTCCAGAAACAAACTCCAAACAAACAATATTATGGCCTGATTTTGTTTGAAATGACATCACCCCAGATCTTCAGTTCTTCGTTCTTCAAGTTCGCTTGAAGTATAATGGGGCCGTCACCAGGGGCATAAATTTTGTCTTAACAGTTGGGGGGGGGACAATAAACATAAAATTTCTCAAGAGGGATTTTTGAAGGGGACACAAATAATACAGCTAAAATTAAGGATATGTATACACAAAGGTGCGCGTTAAATATCGCATGCGATTTATCGTGCAGCCCTAAAGGAAAGCCTTACTACTATTAGTGCAGCAGGGAAACCGTGCCAAATTAGACAACATCAAGCTGTTGTGGTCACGCTGAGACAGCGCTGGTGTCCGTTAAACATTATTACTATCAGTCACAGTGTTGCCAAGTCCACGGTTTTCCCGTGGAATTGGGCTACTTTATCACTGTTGCCGCGGGTTGTTTTTCATGTCCGCGGGTTGAAGCGACCCCAATAACGTGTATTTCAGCCCCTGGAACGTGATATTTACCGGGGGACCCCCTCAAAATGAGGTTAGTTTGGGCTAGTTTTGGGTAGCAATTGGGAGGGTTTTGTTGTAAAAAAAAAAAAAAAACCTGGCAACCCTTTTCGTCAAGCAGGTAACATTATTATTGCTAACATAGCTACTCATCGAAAAATACATTGGCATCATTTGTATTAAAGAGAAATTAATCTTTAATAAACTTTATCCGATGTTTATGTGAATAAAATAGCCTTGACAGCCTTACTCACTGGAGTTCCACAACTATTGACTTTGTTCTCTCTCACCGGACTTGTGTGTGTGTAGGTGATGTAAAAGAGGAAAGCAGGCATTTGGACCAAAGCACTGTGAGGCAAGGGAGGGGGAGACTCAAAATGTTTCTAAACTTAAAATGCATTTTTGCCCCGTTTGTGTTGTTTTACTACTTACACAATTATTTAAAGTATAAAACATTGTTATTTACAATACACAGACTGGTTTTAATCATATTTTTAGGGGGGACAACCCTCAGATGGGGGGGTCCTGTCCCCCCCGACCCCTCCGGGATTTCCGCCTATGGCCGTCACAGTACCCTTTAAGGCAAGTCAGTCACTTTGCGGGTATCTTTTAATCTTAAAGGGATAGTTCACCCAAAAATGAAAATTCTATCATTAATTACTCGCCCTCATGTCGTTTAAAACCCGTAAGACCTTTGTTCATCTTCAGAACACAAATTAGAATATTTTTGATGAAATCCGAGAGCTTTCTGACTCTGCATAGACACCAACGCATCTGAAACTTTCAAGACCCAGAAAGGTAGTAAGGACATCATTAAAATAGTCCATGTGACATCAGTGGTTTAACCGTATTTTTTTTTTTTTAAAGCCACGAGAGTACGTTTTGTGGGCAAAGAAAACAAAAATAACTTTATTCAACAATTTCTTCTCTTCCATGTCAGTTTTCGACACGCGTTCATGTGAGTACCACGACACGTTAGCATTATGTAGGGAATTTCTGTGGGCGAAATCAGTCATTTCAAAAGTAATCCCCATGATTGCCAATTTTACCTGAGGGAAAAAGATTTTCCCACACACCGATTGGTCAAATTGGTCACACTGATTCGCCATGTTGACCAACAGAGACTTCTGTGTAAGCTGTAGGGTTGGGTACCGAAACCCAGTACCAATATGGCACCGGTACCCATGTAACCGGTATGTACTAGAACCGAATCAGAACGCAGATTTCGGTGCTTCATTTTGGTGCCATGCCTGAGCGATCGATTGAAATATTTGTCCTCTATTTTGACGTAAGAAGCATCATCACCGGCACCGCACGTGAAAAATAATTTCCCGACTGAGAAAATGCACGTGAACTCAAGTCGGAAAGCTCTGATAATACAAATCCAACACATCTTTGTAGTAACGCGAGTGTTGTTTTCACATTCTGACTTAAAAGCACAACTCGGGAAATGAGAGCATCCGAGGAGCACGTGAATGCAGTAATTACACTGGCTCTGATGGCAGCAGGTAGCCTTCTGTGGATTTTCTGTGTGAGGGCGCCCTCTGGCGTCCAGTATGAATGAAACAGACATCATGTTTTTATAGTGCTAATGGCCAATCCATCATTTTTTGGGGAATTTTTTAAATTTTTTTATTTTGTATTTTTTAATAAGTATCGGTTCAGGCACCGGAACCATTTTAAAAGTATCGATTTGGCACCGGAATCTAAAAAACCCAAACGATACCCAACCCTAGTAAGCTGTGCTTCATGCAACGCTATTAATGGACAATGAACCTTTTTCGCCTGTGAAATTTCGCAGAAATTTTGCTAAGGTGCCTGCACCTTGAGTCTTCTACTTGTAGGGTGTGTTAGCCTTCTTTCTGCCCCAACAGCACCTGACCCGACCTCTGGCAAGCTCCAGGTACGAATTCCTTAAGAAGACGCTACCTGCTTTCACCCAGATGCCAATCTTAGAGCTTGGCTGGGCGAACTTGGCACGGCCGTAATGTCATTGTACTCCAGCCACTTATTGTGAAGTTCACCTCGAGTCCATCTATTTTCATCGTTCAGTGGCTCCTCTGTTCTCTGTGGTTTATAATAGCCCTGCAGTTTGGATGACAGCAAGGTGTGGAAACCGTTATTGGAAACAGTTTTCCTGCGGGCGCCTTCGCCTATGCCTGCTCCGAGAGGCCTCGCGCAGAAAAGACCGGCCTTTTCGGATCTGCTGGAGGTTTGTTTGTTGTTTTTCACTGTCATGTTTCGTGGTTATTGTTGTTGATGAGCTCATGCCGTTTCATCCTCACACATGCTGGTGGTTAAAGCTCACAGACACTTGTGTGAGAAAAATGAACAATGCAGCAGGCGAGAATCTTGCCGTTGTTGTATTAGCCAATTCGGGGAAAACCCCTGAAATGATTAAAATTTTCCCTTCGAATAAGTGTGTGTGCACATTGTACACTGTTTTTTCATGTCTGAGTGTCTTGGTTCCTTGGTGCGAGGTATGTTGTTCTTGCACCAATTGCCTTTCTCCTGATGACGCCACCCTGTTAGAATTCGCCTTCTTGTAGTTGGTGTGTGTGCACATGCACCAGCGCGGACACACGCCCCCGTACATAAAGGGGAGTTGGGTCCCCCCAGAGCCCAGGGACTCAGAAGACCCCTCTGTTCTGCCGCTGCTAACCAGGACCATTTGCTGCTGTGTTTTTTCTTGACCCGCGTCTCCTCCTTTCTCGTTTTCTTTCTTTCTTCCTGCTCATTTTCACCCACTCCCCTTCCTGTCTGGGTTATGGCAATTGTACATAATTTTGTTTCGGGAGCGTTGCATGTGTGTGATGTGGGGGGCGTGCGGATCGGTCTTCCAGAGGCCGTGAGGGGGTTCGCCTCAGTCTGATTGATGGGGGAGGTGTCACCTCGGTTCGCTCATCCATCACATACTTTATTTGGGTTTTAGAGAAGAGGAAAAGGAAAACGGAGGGCAGGAGGGGGTCCTCGCTCCTCCAAAAATATCAGACCGGTGAGCTCGCTTTCTCTACCCCCCTGAGCCTGCGCAGGAATAGACGTCTTACCCTTGTGACCCAGCACCATTCAGCAGTCTCAGCACTGGCAACAAAAGACAGATAAATGTGGCCCAGATAGATTCAAAGCAGATTAGGGAGCAGGTTTCTGTGTTCTGTAACTTTCTATTCTTTCCTTAGCTGTGAGGAGTGGAAGAGGAATTCTGGGATAGTTAGTGGGCGCATTGGCTTTGTGCAGGACTGAAGGTGTCAGTTTTGATGTGCTTTCTGTTTAGACCCTGACAAACAGACTGTACTAGTTCTGTCAGCACTGCTAATTATTTAGCGTCTGATATATTTTCAGGTTCCCAAATGTTTTTCCACACCTGATAATGGCCGGAGAAAGAAAATGTAAGAGTCATAAATATTTCTATAACAACAACAATAATAATAATAATAATTTCTTCTTCTTCTTCTTCTTCTTCTTATTCTTATTATTATCATCATGGCTGGTTAGAAATATTTATTACTGTTAAATTTTCTCTTCTCCCTCATAATTTGTATGTTGTGCTGTTGTTCTGTAAAATATTTATTTATTTATTACAACATTTTAAATAATAATAACTTAGGAACTATTCAACTTTATTTAGCATTTAAAAATACTACTACTACTACTTCTACTAATTATTATTATTATTATTATTATTATTATGGCTGTTTAGAAATACTTATTACTGTTAAATGTTCTCTTCTCCATAATTTTTTTAATGTTGTTCTGTTGTTCTATAAAAATGTATTTATTTATTTATTTCAAAATGTTAAATAATAATAACTATGGAACTATCCAAATTTATTTAGCATTTAAAAAAAAAAAAAAAAGTATTTATTAAATGTCTTTTCCACAGCTTAAGATGTATGGAGGACCAAACCTGCAAAAACAATAAATAAATAAATAAATAAATACGGAAATAAATAAATGTCTGTATATATACACATATTCTTGTTTAAATACATATATAAATTATTAAACGTGTGATGAAAGTAGGCAAATAAATAAAATAAATTGGTGGGCAAATGGAAAATGTTAAAGATGGCTTCACAAACAAATACATGTTTAAAAATGTATATATTATTATCGCAGCGAACCATTCTCTCGAAGCTGGCCAATCGATCGGCAGAAACAACCTAGTCCTTAAGTTCTTGAAGGGTGCACGGAGGCTGAACCCTTCACGCCCTCAGACTGTGCCGTCTTGGGACTTGTCTATAGTCCTACGGGCCCTACAGGGACCCCCCTTCGCGCCGCTCAGTTCGGCCGACTTGCGGCCCCTATCGCTTAAAATGGCCCTCCTAGCTTTGGCGTCGGTTAAGCAAGTGGGTGACTTGCAAGCGCTGTCAATCAGCGCCTCTTGTCTTGAGTTTGGATCTAACGATTGTAAAGTCGTCCTGAAACCAAGACATGGATATGTTCCTAAGGTGCTCTCGATTCCGTTCAGAGCTCAGGTGATCTCCCTATTGGCGCTCCCCGATAATGATGGTGAGCAGGGTCAGAACCTGCTCTGTCCAGTGAGGTCTCTGAGAGTATATCTAGAGCGCTCTAGCCTGTTCAGACAGTCAGAGCAGCTTTTTGTTTGCTTTGGAGGAGAGCGAAGCTGGTTGTATTTGTGCTTCTCAGCTACTAGCTTGGGGCACCTTGTGCCCAGGTTTTTAGGGGTCCTCATTAGTGCTCCGAGACTGGGCTCGCAGAGCAGGATATTCTGTATCTGCTCATAGTGTGGCGTGATTGGATGCGTTCCCCATAGCGTTATACGCCACGGGAGAGACCGTTTGAAACGCTCCGGTTACTGATGTAACCTTGGTTCCCTGAGATAAGGGAACCAGCGTTGCGTCATTCGCCGCGCTATAAGCTGCACGCGAATCGATGACTGTCGCTTCAGTCGAATGATCTGATGAATGGCGCTCTGAGCCGACTTATATAGGGGTCGACGCCGCCCTTTCTGGCGGGCTAAAGCACCATTGGTTTGTGCAGATACACAAACGTGAACAAATCAGGCTTCAGTAGAGTAAAACAGGAGTTTTCCCCATAGCATTATACGCAACACTCGTTCCCTTATCTCAGGGAACCGAGGTTACGTCAGTAACCGGAGTGTTTACCTATACAATAAAGGTTACAGCAGTGGTAGCAAATATCAATAGATTTGAAAAAGATGTTTTACCCTTGGTATACATTGAGATGATTTTCAGCTTCCATGTTCTCATGTCAACACTCAGTTTCCAGCAGAGACTCCAATGTGACCTGGAAGTCTGTAAGCTCTCACTCCATTTTAGTTTGTAACACCTATTTTTCATGATCCAGTTTCCCCCCTTTTTATTCACTCTCGGAAATGCATCCCATGACAGAAGTAGAATGTATTGCTAATGTTTAATGTCTTTAAGAATAATTGTTCATTGTTTGAATTGCTTGCATGATCAGCAAAAACAGTCTTCTATGAAAAAAATACAAATTGTATGCAGGTCGCAGGTTTTTGCGATTACATTTGTGTCTTGTTTTGATTCAAAAGCCACTTGAAAGATTTCACTTGCATGTTTTCAACTTGTTTTTACAATTTTTACCTCTCAGTGTCTTGGGACCAGTTAGCAGCATCTCTAGCAAGTCTGTATTATTCATGGTTGACTTCGTTAAAACAGAGGAAATAGATTTGAGTTTGAAATGCATCATTTACCCTCTGTCAAATGCTAGGAATGCACCATTTGAACTGTCCGGGGCATCGTCTTGACTCTCACTGTCCTTTTCTCATTTTTATTCATGTTCCTCTCCAGTCTCTCTTTGTCAGAGAGGCTGGTGTTGTCAGGCAGCCAAGACGCTCTGATATCCATTTTGCATGCTTGTTAGAAAAAAAAACACAGTTATGAATATTTAGGGCATTCAGCAATTTCAAGGAGGGGGAAAAAAGATGGAAGGTAGCAAAAAGAGAGCGGGGCAGAATAGCTTTGTTCTTATTTTAAGTGCATCAGTCATGGAGGGGAGTAGCTCAGAGGCAAACAGCTTACTGTAAAAGTCTGCGGCGCAGGGAGAATGGCAGCTTCAGATTAGGCATGGTCTCTGTTTGAGGGTCCCATACTGGACTGGAGGATGTCTGGTGCCGCTGAACCCCATGACTTCAGACAGGCGGTTCTCTGGGGAGAGACAGTATTACAAGAAGCTCGCCTGGTACGACAACATTTATCATCACCTACTAAGTAAAGTGTTAGTCGGTCAAAACAGAACTGAACTTGTAGGAAAAGTGCATTAGCACATAATTCCATGAAGACAGAAAGCAGAAAAAGTTCTTCAATTTCAGACAAAATATTACATCTGAAGGCTTCATACCCATTCAAACAGAGATTCTGGACTTTTTTTGTAGACAAATGTAACTAAAAATTAACAAATTGCTAACTGCTAGTGATCACCATGTATTTTATGTGTATGGAAAATAGCAGCTTTAATATTTTGATGTTCCACTGGAAAAAAGTTTTAAGTGACACGAGGGTGGGTCAATGATGACACAATTTTCCAGTAATTTTAGTAATACCACATTGTATTGAATGAGTGGTTTCTGCCACAGCAGTTTTACGCAAACACTTTTTTACTTGCTACAATCTAACAACTTAAGATCAAAATCAAAGATACAAATAATATTTTCAAACATCTGAAGGACCACTCTTCTGACAATCCAAAAAAGTTTATCATATTGATGTGACTGTTTTGCAAATGCCACAACCTTATGGAACATTTTCCATGATATTCTTTAGGAAAGAGCACTTATTGGAAAAGCTTGCTGGACTTTGGCCTATGCGACGAGTCAAAGAGCTCAGCATATTTTTGGATGGCTTCTGAAGGAGCACTTGTTGCCTCCTCATCCTACGCAGTGCACTGGACCCTGATCCCGTAACTGTATCCCCCTGAAATCTCTCTGGGAAGTCCTGTGAAGAACACCGTGAATGTTGTTCCCCCTCGTGTTGGTGTGTAGATGCTGAGTTTTCACAACCAGGAATCAGTTTTAAGACAGTGCCAGGAGTTACCATCACATGCCTTGAAGCCTCAATGCGAATATTTATCTGAACTGCGTACTTCAAACGAAACCTCACACTCGTTCGCTTGTGAGTTATGAACAACTCTTGACAACATCCTGTCATATCATGTATCAAAAGCTCCAGTCCAACTCGACTGCATTGCTGGGTGAGCTTGTGGCTAAGGAAGAGAATGCTAAACATGATCTTTATCCAAAATAACTGGGAGAGGTTAAGAGGCCATGTGCGCTACAGACTGCAGTCAACTCTATCATTATCTGAAGCTTGTTATACGCATGGGCCACTTATGACACCCCGCAGGGATCTGTTGTGCCCCGCCACACCAACAATTTGCGATGAGTCACAAACGTGTGGCACGCTGAGTTCCTACGAGAAACACCACCAGGGACGACATAGCAGTGGGTAATGGGGATACAAGCAGACAGGAAAAGAGACCACATCATAAGGGGATGCTGCTGTGACTCACCGCCTCTGGAAGCATAATGTTTATCCAATAATCTGAATGAAGTCCTCTGGGTTTTCAGAGTTGTTCAAGCTGTTCGTCTGAAGTTTTAGATTAACCTTTAAAAGAAAAAAAAAAAAAAGAGTAAAAAAACATGGTATGGTATTGTTTTTTATGGTACCTTAGTAATACCACAATGTTTTATTTAATTAAATTTTTAAATAAAGTATTTTTTTTTACATCATAATATAACTATTTATTATTTTTAATTTACTTTATTTATATCAGTTTTTGCACATGTTGTTTTGTTTTGTTTACACTTGTGCCATGCCATGGCAAAACCTTTGTATTATTTGCTATATTGAAATGTATTTATATTAAATTTGTTTTGTTTTGTTTGCTATGGCAGTACTTTTGTTCTGTTTGCCACTGTAATACAATTGCATTCTTTACTATATTGGAATACCATTACAATAAGACATTTTCTAATTTAATTTAATTTAATTTAATTTAATTTAATTTTTAACTTTTTATTAATATATTTTGTATTAACTTTTTTTGCACATTTCAGTTTTATTTACATCATCTGATCAATCTGATCAATTTAATGCATCTTCTGTGAATTATTATTATTATTATTATTTTTTGTTGAAAGCATGGCATAGCACTCTGAAGAAGCTTGTCTATCATGTGATTTTTACACTTTTTTTCAGTGTCTCACAACATTTCAAGACCCCTGCATTCTATTCTGTTTCACAACGTCTGTTCACAACTATGTTTATAACGTTATTTATAATACATTTTTATTTATAACATTTTTGCACATTTCAGTTTTATTTACATCATAACGTTACTACTTTGATTTATTTAAATATTTATTTTATTTATTTTTACTTTAATTGTTAATCATTTTATATTTGTATTAAATTTCATTTAATATAAATAAAACAACTTTTTATTACCAGAAAACACCCAACATATACAGTGGGTACGGAAAGTATTCAGACCCCCTTAAATTTTTCACTCTTTGTTATATTGCAGCCATTTGCTAAAATCATTTAAGTTAATTTTTTTTCCTCATTAATGTACACACAGCACCCCATATTGACAGAAAAACACAGAATTGTTGACATTTTTGCAGATTTATTAAAAAAGAAAAACTGAAATATCACATGGTCCTAAGTATTCAGACCCTTTGCTGTGACACTCATATATTTAACTCAGGTGCTGTCCATTTCTTCTGATCATCCTTGAGATGGTTCTACACCTTCATTTGAGTCCATATAACAAAGAGTGAAAAATTTAAGGGGGTCTGAATACTTTCCGTACCCACTGTATATAAGCCAGGCAAATCTGTTATGAAACATTATTCAGACCAGATAAATTGAAAACTAATATACTGTATGTTATATAATATATATTCGTAAGAAGCAGGGAAGACTTCTTCTCGACCACCGTGTGTGAAATACTTCAACAAAGTAATACTAGAGAATTTCTTCACATCCAGTTGGCTTGCATGCTCTCCATTTCTCCTTCCTCCTCTGTCATGTTATCTAGACAAACAGCAGCTCTCAGCATGTTAGCAGGAGAGCTCGAGGTAAATGCTATTTGTCAGCATTCCTGCATCAGTGCCAGCATTAGGGTGGGCTCTTTAGTCCTGCTCAAAGAAGCCGGTGTAGTAAGTTAACGTTCTTGAACAATGCGGTGGGTGGGAAAACAAAGCAAGGTCAGAAGGGAGAGCACACCTCAGAGACTATTAACAGCACAGTTGGGGTCTGCTAATTGCTAGAAATGACTGCAGAGCTTGGGAATATGCTCCAGTCTGCCGGAGGGAGCTCCGCAGAGCAATTTTAGAGTTTATAGTATCTTGTAGTTCAGTTTTGAGATCTTCAATATTGGTGGCATTTGCACGTAAGTGAATGGTTTTTATGATGGCTTCATCTGAAAGCGCAAGATGATTAGGTTATCTTTTCTGTCTCCACCTTGTGCCCCCATGTCCACGCCGGTCAGTCTTGATGGCTCTCTGGGGGCTTGCCGCTTTTCAGCCAGGGAGGAAATGAGTTTTTCCATGCTCCTGCGTGTCTGAACATTTATCACCGCCATCACCAGGAACTGCAGTGCAGGAAAAATTGGCTTGGCGTAGGATCTGTCACCAGAACCTCGATGTATATGACACAGAAGTATTTAGTCCTTCCTCTGTTCACCATTGAAATCATGACCTTCTGTTTAGTTGTGTGAACTAGCAAAGTTTAACCTGCCATGTCGCTTGGATCCATCATGCTGACAAATCAAAATAACAAGACAGACTTGTAATACAGATCTGCATCAAATGTAATAAGAAAAAAAAATCAACATAGGTTCTTAAAAAACGTGCCTCTATTTACATTTTTGCAAAACTCCAAAAACATACCAATACATAAAATTCATAACCTGAAATGAACACTATTGGCAGTAAAACACCAACAACTTTTATTCCTTTTCGCACAAATTACAATTACAGTGGCAGATTATTGACTAAAGACTGATTTTTTGCACCTTTCATTGCACAATATTGTTATGACTTCTGTGTGCTTTTATCATAGTGCATGATTTGTAAACAAATACATTTTGATCTTTGCATCACATTACCAGCTCATTATATGGCTTTTCTGGTGTAGTAAACTTGCTTGGTATCTCACCCGGTACAACATTGCATTTTCATTGTGAAGTGCTCAGATACAAGTCCTGTGAAACACGAGTTATGATAAAATAGCTAGTGAAAATGGCATGGTTGCTTCAGCAAATGCTTTTTTTATCTCACGTTTGATTTTGTTGACACTATTAGTTAGGTTTGTCGCGATACGTACAACAACCAACATATAAAAACACTGCCAAATTCACATTCATCTTTTTTGGATAAAACTGAACATCCTTGTATCTCCACTCACTGGGCATTTTACAGAAATATTGCCACAGGCATGTTTTTACAATGTGTCTGGGTTGAAAAAAATCATATTTGGGTGCACTCAGTGGGTCAGGGTTTGAGACAAATGGAAAACCTTCAACATGGTGCCATTTCCACAGATATTTAGCACTGTTTGTTATTGAGTGTGAGCCACATCAGCATTTCTGTCCCTCACTTGGTCTATTCAGAACAGGATAAATGTAATACAGGTGTTTGACTGTGTGCATTAGATGTCCCTGCACGTCACAGACAAGTCAGGAAGGCATTGTGGAAACGTGTTAATCAATAGAGGGGAAGTGTGTGGCATGTAGAATAACAAGAGTGCACGAGGCTGAATAGGATAGTCTAATCGTGCTCATTCTAAAGGGACAAATATATCTTATTTCAGGAACAATGCTAAAGTGTGGTCACACCTGGATGACACACAGGTCAATTGTTTCATTCCAGGCGAGAATTACCTGGTTTCCAAAGGAAAGGCATCCTCTGTGCAGCTCTGGGAAAGTGATACATTCTGCCAAGTGCCACGATCACCACCCAGGTCGATCCGGAGTCAACAGTGCAGGCGGCACGGGGGGATTCCAGCGGCATCAGCCCGGCTATTCTTATCAGATATATTTCAGACACAATAGGAAAGGGCGGTATGTTAATAGCAATGTCTTTGTCACATGCCCAAGAAAGAAACTTGCCCATCAGAAATAGCAACTCTTCAGGAAAGGGAAACAAATACTTTGCTTCTGGTTTGGATTGATCTAGACTCTATGGACAACCATTAAGAATGAATTGCATCTGCTGATAGTGTGGTTGATTTGCAATTTGCACACTTTTTGTTTTTGTTTTTACACTCAATTCACTAAAAGAAGTAACAACATTTTTAGAATTTTAACATTTTTGGACTTGTAGGTCAATTCTGAGTGTTCAGTTGTAGATGATTCAGCAAGCGTCCATAATCTGGTGTACTTTTATTGGAACTGTACAGTATTACTCCACCACTGTGATCCAGAAGCTTTTATTTTGTAACACTTTACACTATGGTTCATTGGATGGTTGAGATCTGTCATCATTGATTCACCCTCGTTCCAAACCCGTGTAACTTTTTTCTTCTGTGGAACACAAAAGAAGATATTTTGAATAATATTTTTTACATACAATGAAAGTCAGTGGAGTCCAAATCCACACCGGACCCCATTGACTTTCATTGTATGGGCAATATGGACAATTGGACATTGAATGGACAATTTCCATTTTCTTTTGTGCTCCACAGAAAAATGAAGGTCATACAGAATTGGAACAACATAAGGGAGCATAAATGATGACAGAATTAGATTTTTTTTTGTTTTGGTAAACTATCCTTTTAACGTTATTGTAAACTGTTACCATTTATTTACATGTAATATATATTTTTAATTCTCTGTTTTATGTGTCGTCTCTGTACTGAAAGAGATTTTCAGTTGTATTCTACTGTTATGCAGGTCAGTGACGTCTCAGTAGTCCAAAGTGAAACACCTGTGGATAAACTTGGCAATGCCAATGTGTGGAATCACCTAGTGTTATAGTTTACTGTGCACTGTCACCCTTTTCAACGTATGCTACACCAAACAAGTATAGCCGCTGCCAGAACAAGCGCACAAGTTAATGGCTCGGAACACATGCTTATCCTGACCATCAGCTCAACAAAAGCCATAATTATCTACAAAATGAACTCAATCCCATGATTGTTAGACAAATAATGCATTAAATACTTCCAGATAAACTTTACTCTGAATAGCCAGAATCCTCTGATTCACTTGTACCATTTTAACATTGACCTGTATAGGAATGAGTCATGATGGTCTCTTATGCTCACCAAGGCTGAATTTATTCCCGTGTTGGCAAAGCAGAATTTTCAGCAGCCATTACTCCAGTCTACATTGTTACATGATCCTTTCAGAAATCATTCTGATATGCTGATTTGCTCAAGAAACATTTTGTGGAAACCATGATACATTTTTTCAGGATTCTTTGATGAATTGAAAGTTCAGCATTTATTTGAAATATACATTTTTGTAACATTATAAATGTCATTACTATCGCTTCTGATCAATTTAATGCATCCTGTATGAAATTTATTTTTTGAAAGTATGGTATAACACTCTGAAGAAGATGCATCTTGGCTATCATGTGATTTTTCACACTTTTTTTAGTGTCTCACAACATTTCACGACCCGTTTCACACTGTCTAGCTTCTAAACATAAGAACGTGTCTAATGTAAAAGCCTCCTTCAGGCAGCCCACGACTTGTCGATTTTAAAAAGCATGCCCTGTTGCACATGCCCTAGACCTGCAGGAGTTTCTTCCATTCTGCTTTAATTTGGAAAAATAACAGGTAAAGCAGATTAAGCATTGCAATGTGATCTTTGTTCCTCTTGAAGACAAATGAAATCGGGTCCTCTATAAAAACTTCCCTGAGTGTTTGCTTTCTTTATGACTTTATGAGTGTTAAGCATTGTCTGACCCATGAGATTAACTTTATATATGCCCAGACATTATTTTTGGCATTTTCCTGGCCTCATCCTCCTCCCATGCAGGCTGGAATTTCTCCAGGAAGGCCGAAAGAAGCCTGGCACTTGCTTGCAGCTTGCAGCCAGGCTTGGGCAGCTGGGATCTGGAGGGAGTTCCCTGCAGTTCTGGAGCACTCTGGCACCAATCACACCCCCTACATCAAGCCCGTACCACACACCCCGCCTGCTCCCGCTCCACCTTCTTCTGTGCAACACAATACAGAGGAGCTCTGTGCTTCTGTTCACCCACACCATACACACATAACACACACACACACACACACACACAGCGAGGAAGCTGTAAATGCGATTCAAGGATTCAGAGCAGCGCTGATGGAAAAGTGCAGCAGGCGCCCCTCGGTTGCCTACTTGGCTCTGTGTGGCACTTGACACAGGCGCTCTCGCATAAGCTGCCTATTATTCATTGTTAGAGGCGAGACTCTTCAACACACTTCAAAGACTATTCATTTGCAGAAACAAGTACTGTACTGGGTATCAGCGATGTGGAAACGGTCCCCGCTTTGCCCTTTCAAATTCGGCTACCGTGCGAGATGCGGCGCTGAACTGGAGCTGTTTCTTCAGCTGGAATCTATAGCAGTTTCTCGCTCCCAGGAGCATCACGGCTCCTGCAAGGAGTCGCCGAGAGTTTTGGCTGCACCGGTAACGCGCCGCTAGCCCCGCCTACCCTCCCGATCGGTTGTCTGGGGGTTCTCAGCAGCCAAAAAAGCTGTAAAAATGGAATTTCTCTCTAATGGTCCATGAAAGCTGTGATTCACCACTTATTATTGTTCGAGCCCTGGCGAATCTTTCCATATTACCTCAGCATTGTAACCTTCAGAAAACCTATCCGTCACACTCTAGGGTTTATTTTCATGTCACGCCCCCTCGTCCCGTTGTTCTGACTTGCTCGGGCAGATCTGCAGAATACAGTCGAGTAAACAATGGCCCAGAAAGCCCTTCCAGCTGGACACTTGTCATTGGTGATGGAGGAAAACCATGACAACTGGCTGCTTCTAAAAGACCGCTGGTGTTAGGGAGGTCAGTGGCCTGCCACGAACCCCCTCGCGAGTAAACAGACTTGACGGGGAAGGGCTCTCAGACTTGGACTGTGTTCTTTTCAATAATTGCGCTCATTGTTCTCCAGCCACTGTCAGTTATGGTCGCAAGCTGTTTGGTAGGCCCCTGTCTGTCTGCCACC
>NW_015552598.1:20669-30948 GCF_001515605.1 Sinocyclocheilus anshuiensis | reverse complement strand
GTCTGTTCACCCACACCATACACACATAACACACACACACACACACACACACAGCGAGGAAGCTGTAAATGCGATTCAAGGATTCAGAGCAGCGCTGATGGAAAAGTGCAGCAGGCGCCCCTCGGTTGCCTACTTGGCTCTGTGTGGCACTTGACACAGGCGCTCTCGCATAAGCTGCCTATTATTCATTGTTAGAGGCGAGACTCTTCAACACACTTCAAAGACTATTCATTTGCAGAAACAAGTACTGTACTGGGTATCAGCGATGTGGAAACGGTCCCCGCTTTGCCCTTTCAAATTCGGCTACCGTGCGAGATGCGGCGCTGAACTGGAGCTGTTTCTTCAGCTGGAATCTATAGCAGTTTCTCGCTCCCAGGAGCATCACGGCTCCTGCAAGGAGTCGCCGAGAGTTTTGGCTGCACCGGTAACGCGCCGCTAGCCCCGCCTACCCTCCCGATCGGTTGTCTGGGGGTTCTCAGCAGCCAAAAAAGCTGTAAAAATGGAATTTCTCTCTAATGGTCCATGAAAGCTGTGATTCACCACTTATTATTGTTCGAGCCCTGGCGAATCTTTCCATATTACCTCAGCATTGTAACCTTCAGAAAACCTATCCGTCACACTCTAGGGTTTATTTTCATGTCACGCCCCCTCGTCCCGTTGTTCTGACTTGCTCGGGCAGATCTGCAGAATACAGTCGAGTAAACAATGGCCCAGAAAGCCCTTCCAGCTGGACACTTGTCATTGGTGATGGAGGAAAACCATGACAACTGGCTGCTTCTAAAAGACCGCTGGTGTTAGGGAGGTCAGTGGCCTGCCACGAACCCCCTCGCGAGTAAACAGACTTGACGGGGAAGGGCTCTCAGACTTGGACTGTGTTCTTTTCAATAATTGCGCTCATTGTTCTCCAGCCACTGTCGGTTATGGTGGCAAGCTGTTTGGTAGGCCCCTGTCTGTCTGCCACCCCCCTACGCTAGCAGTGTTGCACCCTCATGGTTATCTGCTTGTGCCATGGCTGAGATGCCAGCTTGGTGACCCTGATGCCCTGAAACTGATGTGCCTGACAGTGATAGTGTGTGTGCCTAGTAGAATGAAAATAAAACCCATCCTTTTGACATAAATTAATATTGTACCTGCTAACGTATTAATCAATCTATCATTTTATCGTTCTATCGTTCTATCTATCTATCTATCTGTCTGTCTGGCTGTCTGTCTGTCTGTCTGTCTGTCTGTCTGGCTGGCTGGCTGGCTGGCTGGCTGGCTGGCTGGCTGTCTGGCTGTCTGTCTGCCTGTCTGTCGCTCTATCTTTTGTTCTATATATCTATCGTTTTATTGTTTTTTTCGTTCTGTCATTCTCTCATTCCATCTATTGTTCTGTTGTTGTTCTATCTGTCTATCTGTGTGTCTGTCTGTCATTCTATCTTTTGTTCTATATACTGTATCTATCGTTCTATTGTTTTTTCGTTCTATCGATCGATCGATCGTTCGTTCGTTCGTTCTGTTCTGTTCGTCTATCGTACAATCGTTCTATCCATCATTCTGTCATTCTATTGTTCTGCCTATTGTAGGCTTTTTAACTTTTTTGCTGCAAACTTTTCTTGTTAAAATTAGTTATATGATTTTTTTGCAAAAACCTTTGCTCAATGAATTATTGAAAAACAGTGTATTCAATTCTGAATTCACAACCTCATACGAATACAATCCAAAAGTACAGTACTATAAATCCGCCATGTTGGCATTGACATTTTTGCTATTACCTGCCATTTACAATCTGGGTACAATCTTTTCGGCGACTGTTTTACAAATACTTGATTTTCAAACGTACTGCTTATTTTACAAACTGCTTCCCCCTTACTATGTAGTAGTGAAGTATGGACACAAGAAAAATCTTTGATGTTACTAGCGCCATGCTTTACCAGTTGAGCAACAGAAACTACAGGAAGTGCTGGTTTCTGCATCTCACATCACAGCACACCCAAAGACACATGCCTCACACAGATAAACAGCTGGTACATCATCCATATTAAGACTTAAAAGCGAGAAATCAGCGGAGCCCTTGCTTTCTGACATTAGTGCATTTCATTGTACTACTTTGTGTTTATCAAACAAGAGACTCCCGCAAGTGGGGCCTCTTAGACAGACTCACTGATATGGAATGCAACATAAGAGCCGTTCAGAACGAGCGAGGAGGGAGCGCCCAAAAAAAAGGAAGTCTTACAAAGGAGATCCTCACCCTTTCTTGTTTTTTCATTCTCTTCCATTTTTAATCTTGTCCAGAAGCTTCTTCACATTATGGCTGCAGGAGCTGATCTCTGCCAAGCAAGCGTGGGAACTAACCTGGCCTATCCAAAGCAGCCTCATCTGCAGCCTGTAATGATAGAACCTCAATGACATCATACGCGTTTCGAAGCAGGGCTCTGGTAACTGCGCTGTACGCCTCATCCAAATACCGGTGGCTAAACGGAACACACACGCCGAGCTGAGCAATGGAAGTCAGATGGTCTGCGTTTTCTTTCTTCCTTAACCCCCCTCCTGTCTCAAGCGCAAGCGGCTGTCGGGATTTAGAGAGAAAGAGACCGAGGGGCCTCCGCGAGGGTCGGCCTCGACTGTAAATGTCGGAAAGCGAACGCAGGCCTTCGTAACAAAGTGGAATCTGATATAATTTACCCCAGGCTGTGGTGTTTGATCTTTACCTACTTCAGGGTGCTTGTCAGAGCCGTGGAGGGGGGGACTGGTGCAGTTTATGGGCCAAAAAGTCAGCGCTTATAATCTGACGTCATGTGCGTTGAAAAGTATTTTCATGTGTGGGTTGACATTTTGAAAGTTGCGGATTGTATGCGAGCATTGCTGCTGTTTTCTTTTCATGCTTCCTGCATAAATGTAGACATATTTAGTTACCTCCAAGGACTCCTGTAATGTAAAACACTGCCTTCGCTTCATTCCTCATCAGCCAATCTAGGCATCTTGAATTTTTGCATAGTTCGTAGTCTTCACTATGTAACGATACAACTATGGATGTTCAGTCGGACAGTATAGAACCATGTTGATTTACATATGCTAAGAAACTGACCCTACACAGTTAGATTTATTTTACATTTATTTTAGCATTGAGCTTTGGTTGGAGCCCTGACACATGGTGCTCATGTTGAGTTTTTTTGATTCCAATCCTCTCTCTGTTCATCATTTTCTGTCCATCCATCCATCCGTGTTTGTTTCTTTGTTTTTAAACATTAAACATCAAATCAATTGCATAATCACCTCAGATCATTTTTTAGGATTTTTTTTTGTAGAATTATAATACTACTATTAAAATATTACAATTAAAAAAGTATATATTTAAATATTGAATTATAGCATTTATATTTATTATTATATAATTACATGAATCAAATATACAATTTTTTTGCTATTTTATTTGCTCCCCCCATATTTAAACAGCATTTATAAAAACAATATATTTTTTTAAATATCTAATTATATTATATTTTCCAATAACAATAATAATTAAAAGTTAACATTAAACTGAGTTGTATTGGAATTGAACTATTTATTTATTTATTGAACTATTGAACTATTTATATTATATTATATTTTCCAATAACAATAATAATTAAAAGTTAACATTAAACTGAGTTGTATTGGAATTGAACTATTTATTTATTTATTGAACTATTGAACTATTTATATTATATTATATTTTCCAATAACAATAATAATTAAAAGTTAACATTAAACTGAGTTGAATTGGAATTGAACAATTTATTTATTTATTTCCTAATCAGATGAGGAAATGTACATTTGATTCAGTAAGTTTTCAGCATTGATAGAGTTTATAGTCACATTATTATGTTTTGTGTCTTGACTATTTCCCCATGCCAGCATCATCTCTTTCCTAACAATTTCCTAGCAAGCAGGAGTAATAAATTAAAATAATAATAATAACAACAATTTACAGTAATTCAGTCATTTACAGTACTTCAACATTGTTTGGAGTTTGGTTTTGGAAAGTTGTACACTTGCTTTAGCATCTGCCCTTCAATGGTGGCAGTCATGTTATAGTTTTCTTCCTTTTAAAGGGCGTTTGAAGTCTCTCAGCTCTGTAATCGGTCGGTGACCACCACTCCTATAGTTAGCACACCAGGACATGTGTGAATTTAACTGCAACAGAGTGCACAGAGTTCTTCATCTTGGGCCCATCAGCGACTATATGAAACAAATCCACGATTATAACACTTTACATATGACATTCGTATACCCCATTATCTGCTACAGGAAATTCCCGAAGCGTATGATAATTACAATAATTTGGAGCTTATGGCTCTTGTTGTCTTCCCATGCTGGTTCGTCTCCTGGTGGATCTGAAGCCTCATTGAGCCACAGTGCCGATCTGCTTTGTGGCGGATGCATTTTATGTACCTTCAAATTACAGGTCTATGGAAAATAGGATAAGCTAAAAACATGCACAGTGCAGATATAGAAGCATGAGGGAATTTTAAACCCAAGTATGATATTACAAACACTCAAATATTTGATGCACACGTTGGGCCTGCTGCGCTTTTTCTCACACCTCAAGTTTCAAATGTGGTAAAACTGTGACAAGGAGTCAAACTTTTCACTGTTTTTTGAAAATACTTCAATTTAGTGAATTTGCAGGAAGTAATTGTACTTCATTATGAATTTACAGAAAGAAATTAAATAAATATTTCCTAATTTAGGTACATTGATTAGGTCATTAAATAGATAATATGTAAATACTGTAAAACAAACAACAACAAAATGTTAAACTTTGATGACTTTGTTTTTGGAAGATGTCAGAAATCAAAAGAAATGCGTTAGGAAGGCTAAGCAAAACAAATTGACAATGTAGCAGAGTCTGTTTTGCATTAAAGAGAAAATCTTAAAACAAATTTCTCTTCAACTTATTAACAGTTTTCACGTGCCAAGTAAAATTCACTGTTTCTGTTCATAAAGTGACAAAGGCAGCCAAATGACTGGTTGATGCCAGAGCGGACCACCTTTGAAGGCTTCTCCCGTGGCTGAAATACCTCTGTCTTACATTACAGCCTTTCAAGAACAGGACTAGTGTAGCCTGTGATTCCAGGCTAATAGTACTCAAGAAATCGGAAACATCAATCACGAACTTTGCTGTTAGTTGCAAACATTAGTCCTTTAATTAGTGTGTTAACATTGTGCTTCGTTAGAAAACATGTTGTACTGCTGACAGACAGTAAAGGGAGAAGCCAAATTCAAAGACTTTACAAACTCAAGTTTTTCATGATAGTTCAGAGGCACCGCAACAACTCTACTGAATCTATAACGCTAATGACAGAACAAATGAGCTTATGAATCAGTTTTTTGTAGTGAATCAAAAACATATAGCGTGCACGTAGTCCAATTCCTAAACAAATGATTCTAATAAGCTGGTTCTTTTTAGTACATCAGAAACATATAGCACGACAAATGTAGTCTGATTCCAGACCAAATGACTCTAATGATTCAATTGTTTTTCATTAATCAAAAACATATAGTGCAAGCATTGTGGTCCGATTCGACCGACTCTAATGATTCGGTTGTTATTAGTGAATCAGTACATTTAGCACAACTAGAGTAGTCTGATTCCAAAACAAATGACTCTAATGATTTGATGCTTTTTAGTGAATCAAAAACATATAGCACAACAAATGTAGTCTGATTCCAGACCAAATTACTTTAAGTATTTGGCACTTTTCAGTGAATCAGAAATACAGTGCAACCAGTCTGATTACAGAATGAATGACTCTAATGATTTGGTCCTTTTTAGTGAATCAAAAACATACAGTGCAATCAGTTTAGTCCAATTCAAAAAAAAAAAAAAAAACAAGACTCTAATGATTCAATTGTTTTTAGATAAAGACACCCATTATGCATTTTATCAGTAATATTTTAAAATTATGAATGAATAAAATATGATACTAGATGTGTATTTAATATTGTTTAATGTATAGTTAAGGAAAATTATTGGACTGCCACCTTAATTAAAAGTCTCTGTGTAAACACCTTTTGCAAGAGCTGTGTTATTTATTGAGTTGTTATTTAGTAAATAACATTATTAGTAAAATAATTTAATTTTGAAATGATCTTATCTTTTGGCAAGGAACATGATAGTACGTTTAAAGTTCAGGGATCAATACACGCATGAATTATCAGACCAGCATGATTGAGTCAAGACCTGGTCTGCCTTAAAATACAATCTCAATTACCCAACTTACCACAACTTCCACACACTCCTGCACATACACACACATACTCGGCCGCTTAAACCAGTTTAAATAAAGTCAGATTATTATCAGCAGGTAGAGAATGGGCGTTTTGTCGAGTGGGGATCCATTTACTAAGCCAATCTGTTAAAGCTGTCCTGCTGGGAAGCCTTCACAAGCCACAATTTATTTTCCTTGCAAGTTACTAATTGACTGGGCCTGTTGATGGGAATGCATGGGAGTCATATGTGACTACAGCAGTGGATCAGGGCTCCATTTGCAACCATTTAGCGTGCGGCCAATGCTCGCGAAGCATACGCAGCGTGCGCGGCTTGAACAAATAAGACCTGACAGAACGCTCGCTTTCTCACTATCACCAGTTAAAATGTGGTTCCCTTTGTGTCGATGACAGGGACAAATGCAGGGATGAGGTTTTCCCTCACTGTGGCTGAGGTCTTTGAACTAATACAATTTCCTGCCATGATTATTGTATATTTTCGGGTACTGGTAATTCTTACCGTACTGCCACACAGAAGCATATCCCACAATGCAATTCAGATGCTCCACTTCAGAGCGCGATGTAAGGTTTGTGAACTGCGTATAACCTCAGGATGACTAACGAAATTGCTCCAAGCAAGCATTAATTGCACTAGCGGAGGTGAAAGTTCACACAAGAGGGATTGAAGTTCTCGCTGGAGTGATTTATTTTATTTCTAAAAAGTAGTTTTCTGTATTGTTGCCATTGGCAAAAAATATTTCAGTCCAGCCCAGGGTATTTGCTTTTCAGGAGTCAGTCCTTAGATTGATTGGTTTAGTTTTATGTAACCAGGCACAACGAAAGAGAGGACAACACCGTAAGGCCCAGTGTGTTTTTCTTGTGGGAAACCTTTGTCCTTCGGAAGGTGCGTCAGACTTTCAGCTGAGCCTGTGGAAAAGTACGAAAGAGCCAAGTGTAGGACAAGGAAGGATGAACTTTGGCCTAGATGTTTGTACAAACTGCAAACATCCACTGGGAGTCAGCCTAATATTTTATGAAAGCTTCTTGTGAGACGATGTGCACAGGTGAGTTCAGGTGCTGGTAACCAAGCTCCTCTGATACAGTAACTTACTGCGTTCAAACAACTTGAAAAGTGAATTTTGCATCCGATGACCCCTTTAAAGGGACAGTTCACTCAAAAACAAAAATAATGTTATTATTTACTCACCCTCATGTCATTCCAAACCCATATGACTTACTTTCATCGGTGGAACACAAACAAAAGGAGCCATTTCGACAAATGTGCTAGTTGCTCTTTTCCAAGCAATTAAAATGAATGAAAGTAAAACAAATCTTTCTTTTCATTCAGATTCTTCAATCGGACAATCCAGTTCTCAAAACCAGTCTTAATGATTCGTGTACAAATTAGGTTCAGTTCACTTTATGTAGTCACAGAGGGGCAGATTTGTTTTTTAGACATTTTTACCTTAAATTATAGTTTGTTTCTCACACAAAACTATTAAAGAACTTCGGAAGACTTGGAATATAAAGCACATATAGATCAATTTTATGGCATTTTAATAGTGTTTTTGTGTCCTTTTTGAAGCTTCTAGTCTTCCAATGATTAAGTAATCAAGTCATTCCAATAGAAATCCACACGATTGGCAGTTTTGCAAAAGGGCAGAAAAGTTTGGCTCTAATGATTTGGCACTATTCAGTGAATCAGAAACATACAGTGCAACTAGAGTTGCCCGATTACAGAACAAATGACTCTAATTATTCAGATCTTTTTAGTGAATCAGAAATGTACAGTGCAACAAGTGTAGTCCATTTCAAAAAACAAATGGCTCTAATGATTCAGTCCTTTTTGATGAATCAAAAACATATAGTTCAAGCAGTGTAGTCCATTTCAAGAATGACTGACTCTAAAGATTTGGTTGTTTTTAGTGAATCAAATACATCTAACACAACTAATGTAATACCATCCTGATCTCACAGCAATTCGTACGTATTGTACTAGGTGGCTAATTCGTATGACCTCACTTGTATGAATTCGTACGATTGGTGAAAAATCATATGCATTTTACGAGATGGCAAATTCGTAAGAATTCGTACGAAAGACCAACCCTAACCCCGCCTCTAAACTTACCTCTCACAGAAATTGTACAAAATCGCACGAGTGAGGTCGTACGAATTAGCCACCTCGTAAAATACATAGGAATTGGTCGTGAGATATCGACTCCTGATCCAAGGACTCTTCTGAGCTTGTTTTTTTTTCTTTCTTTTTTTGTTTTGAATCAAACTTCAATCAATGTTTCTGACTCGTTATTCATATGACAGTGTGTAGTTAAAAATGCATACTATCCCTTTTAACAATTTGCACAATCAGCTATCATTAAAAAAATTATGACGAGTGTTTTTTTTTTTCAAAAGTCTTTATTAAAAGTGACTGTCGGTAATAAGAACATTGACTTCTCCTGCCCATAAAGCCTAGTTGTCAAGCTCTCATTTTAAAAGCCCACCTTGCCCAAGTTTAGTTCACACTTATTGACCTCAAAAGTTACAATTCTCTTTATCCGTCCCACCCAAGGACAGCTCGGCCCAGCAGATGTTATGGATCTGGAAGCCTTAGCTGTGCCAGTCGCGTGCCAACCTTGCTGGCTATGCCACCAAAATGGGCATTTGGAGTGCGTCTGGCACCGGTGCCTAGTTCTGGCCAATTTTTTTCTTCTTTTAATTCAAATTCTCATTAAATAATTATTTTAAACCACCTCCCTCCCCGTCCTATCCCTCCTGTTACCCGGGTGCATGCAAATAGGGCTGGAGGTATGTGTTAGTTATCTCCTCACTGGAGACATGCCCTTGTTGCTTCATATAGCTCAGCTCTAAAGCACCGGCCATTGATAAGGCTAATGTCTCTGATAGCCACTGCGCTTTCAAGTCACCCGCACAAAACAGCCGGCATCCTTTTATGTTGTTTTCCCAAGCCAAGGACAGACAAGCCTCCCCGCGGGACTGAACTGGCTAATCAGTAATCGCTAACTTGTTGAGTCCAGCACTGCTTCATATGGACTGATTCTCTGCCATTTACTGTCTTTCTTCCGATCTTTCATTTCACTCTCACTCCTTTGCCTCATTTTCAAGTTTGAAAGGGGAATGTGTCACTAGCAATTTAGTTGGGAGGAATATCATCCTCTTTTCTTGTCCACATCTTTGCTTCTGCCACCTGCCTCGTCTCCCACCCCTCCTTCCCCTCATTTTTTTCTGTCTCTTCTTCCATCTCTTCCATTTTATTTGGTCTCTCCGGTCCAGCCATATAGCAACTGTTGGTCTCTGAAGATGAGGGTCAGCGGGACGCAGCGCAGACAGGGATGAGCATCACACAGCAGACACATGGTGGTAAATTAAAACATTAGTACCACTTTATGACTTTATTTAACTTACGCCAAAGAAAACTGATTACACGTCTGCTTCGCGACAAAAGGGGAGTTGTCCGCACAGTCTGGATTTCTTTTTTGGATTTGAGGGTTTTATCCATTTCAGAAATGGACTTGATGAACCCTACGGTGTCAAGCTGCGCACAGTGCCATTAAATCGCTCCCCAGATCAGCTGGCTGATTTTCTTGATGATAGTCCAGGGTGTTCATGATTTATCCTGTTGCTGGGTGGAAATCTAGTTACAGACAACATCTGCACCAGAATCCCACCCACAGTTATGGTCATATGGTCATATCATCATCATACAGTTCGTCCAGACTAAAGTCTAATGTACTCATCCAAGTCCAGTCAATGCACTTTGTGCAGATAAAGGCCAAGAGACTTTCTCATCTCACTGATGTTAAGTATTTTTGCTGTAGTGTTTCGATCCTTTTGGAAACCTGCTTGAAAACAGTCATTCTTTTTCATCTATCTATCCATCTATCCATCCATCCATCGTTCTGTCATTCTATCCATCTATTGTCATATTGTTCTTCTGTCTGTCTGTCTGTCTGTCTTTCTGTCTCTCTCTCTCTCTCTCTCTGTCTGTCTGTCTCTGTCTATCTGTCTGTCTGTCTGTCTGTCTGTCTGT
>NW_015552598.1:5844-19219 GCF_001515605.1 Sinocyclocheilus anshuiensis | reverse complement strand
TACAGAACCATCTTTCTGACAAGATGCGCATTAAATATCGCATGCGATTTAGCGTGCAGCCCTACTATCTATCTATCTATCTATCTATCTATCTATCTATCTATGTATCTCCATAAAAGGGAAGTTCACTACAAAAAACAGTTCTGTCATGATTTACTCAGCTTTCTTTGTTCTGTGATATTTAGAATGCTGTAGAACTGTTTTGTCCATACATGAAAGTTGGGGCCAAAACAACATTTATTGGACCCCATTGACTTTCACTGTATAAAAAAAAACACTAAGACATTTCGAGATGAGTAAATGACGGCTATTTTTTTTATATTTGAGTGAACTATCCCTTTAAGTCTCCTGAGCTATATATGAATGAGTAAATTCTGAGCGCTAACATTTTCCTCTAGGTAGCCAGACACATTGATGCTATTGTTGTAGTTCAGATGCAATAAAAACCTGTTGATATGTGTGACAGAAAGCAGTGTTGAGGTGTTTGCTGTAGATGACCTATGCAAACCAAAATTTCTCTCCTTTCACTCTCTCATTTTCTGTTTTGAAATAAAAACATTGACCCACATGTGGAACCCACCCCTTCTGGGATCAGAGGTCATGGAGGCGGTTGCCTGTTTGTAGTGCTTGCCAGTGGCAAACTGCAAGTCAGCAACCCCAGGGCAAAGGGCAACTATGACAGCTCTTAAACTGATGGAAAAAAATTACATGCGGAAGATGCTGGCTTTCAGGGCTTGACACTCATTGCCATTAATCTGATCGCCCTATTTTTGGCCTCAGATCTGTCGTGCACCTTTCACCTTGACTGTATGATTTCATCCTGCATGATTACTGTGTTTGTTTTCCAAACCTGAATGGATATTTTTAGGTGTTTCAAGGATTGACGCCTCTTGTTTGATTTAGAGCAGTAGTCTTTATACTCATAAAACAAAAATGTATTTCATTAACCTTTTAACATTTAACAGCCTACAGGTGTCCAGATTTAGCCCAGGGCAAGTCCCAGATCTCACCTGAATTACATCAAAGCTCCCTTGTTTGTCGGCCCATTAAAACTGTTTTAGATTCATGATGTTATCTTGAAGAGGAAACTTTGAAGAGAAAAGTCACGGTTCTGGCCAAAAATAGAGCAGAGAACGTCTTTTATCATGTATACTTTCAGTGATGTGTAATTTCCAAAGTGATTCTACTAATTCTGACTAATTACATATTGAATAACAGTGTCGGGAATGCTTGCTTCTAAAAGTAACTTTTAGTTACTTTTTATAAGTAATGTGCTTGCAGTGATACCACTAAAAGTTGCATATAATGATTATTTAATGCAGCATACATATATTTACACAAGTTTATATTTATTTATTTACTATTAAGGCCCGTTCACACCAAGAACGATAACTATAACAATAACAATAAAGATATAGTTCTAAAAATCCACACCACAGCTATAACGATAAAGGCACAGAGAAACTATATCGTTGGAACCACTTTCAGAACTATTTTTTTTCCAGTTGATGAACCATAAAAACATTGACACCCAATCAGAATCCATCCTGCTATAATGAGCTCAAGAATTTAAAGCGGCAGACGCGCGTGCGCTCAGAATAAACAGACGATATCGCTCGCTGGTGTGGACGCTAATATCGTTATCTTTATAGTTATCATTCTTGGGGTGAACGGGGCTTTATTGTTATTAATACTGCTGTTCAAAAGTTTGGGATCGGTAAGATTTTTATGTTCTCTTATGTTCACTATATTATAAGTAAAAACAGTAATATTGTAAAATATTATTACAATTTAAAATGTATGTTGTCTATTTGAATATATTTGCAAATGTAGTTTATTCCTGTGATGCACAGCTGAATTTTCAGCGTCGTTACTCCAGTCTTCAGTGTCACATGATCCAAATAATTCTAATATGCTGATTTGCTGCTCAAGAAACATTGTTGTGCTGCTTAACATTTTTATCGAAACCATAATATTTTTTCATAATTCTTTGAAGAATACAGTAGAAAGTTCAAAAGAACAGTGCTTGTTTGAAATAGTAATCTTTTGTAACATTATAGATGTCTTTACATTGTAGCCTTTAATGAATTTAATGTGCTCTTGCTGAATAGAAGTATTATTTTCTTTTTTTTCCTTTTCTTTCCAAAATCGTACTGACCCCAAACTTTTGATCATTACAATATGTATGTATATATATCTTATATCATTTTAAATGCATGCTCGAAACCAAAGAAAATCTTTTTTGGTCAAAACCAACAGATCAACCTGATGACTTCTAGAAAGTTTAGTTGTCACCTCGCAAGAGCCCTGCTATCAGGTTTATAGTCTAATTGTATGTTTTCTGAAAACATGCCAGTTTTCTTTCCCTCGCCTCTGGAATTCTTTATCTAGTTGTCAGGAAGTTGTGTTACCAGGGTTCATTCATTCACAGCTCATGTGATGTGTTTGAGGAAATGACTTGAGCATTGAAACATTGTATTAGCTCATTTTTACCCCTCAGGACATCACATATAGAACTGACCACGGTACACGAGCCAGAGATAAGGCATCACAAAACAGATTTCCTAACAATCTATGGCTGAATTTGGATAAACATACTAATAGCAGTTTGCTATTTTTTTCCCTTTTCTTGATAGTTTACATGCAGGCAATTTTGTGGCCACCTCTTTTTGTCTCCAGTGAGTTCACACGCAATTTTACACTTTGATGAATTCGATTTGAATTGTCGGAAAAGACAGTTTTGTGGTTGGGATTTCAAAGCACATTCCCCGCTCACATGGAGTCCCTACTGGATCAAAAGAATTCATAGTTATTGCTAATTCATTTCATCAGTGCTTGAAAATATTCAGATTAAGAATGGAACGAATAATGATTGGATGAGTGTTTAGAGGAAGTCTTGACTTTTTAATGCATGATAGTCTCCTTTAAGCATCCGTATCCCTGAGGTTCCTCCCCAAATCATGATGGAAGAGCTGGCAACGGCTCTGTAGCGGAGCTCTTACAGTCATCAAGTGATTTTCAACACTTCCTTCAAGCTCCAGTGCATTGCACAACAAAAACCAAAACACAGGCTCTGGCCAACTCCTAGATGTGTTCCAAAAGGAGCATCCTAAGGAAAAAGTGGAATGGAACTAATTTAGAGCAGAGGAAGTCATGGTTTTGGTCATGGTTTTAAATGGAGACGTGCTCTAGGAAGTGCTATTTTCTACCCAATTGCATTGCGTTGGGATATTACTCCCTAAATAAGGAATACGTGGCTGCAAGAAAATGTATTTTTTCTATTTGATTGAAAGTCAGTATGTGTCTTTTGGCAGAGGTAAAGCTGATTGAAAGTTATAACAGTGGTTTGGCAAAGTACTATTTAACTTGGTTCCAAACTTAGAGGGAGCATTTTAAGAAATTATACTTTCTTCTAAGATCAGTGTCATTTTAGCATAGTTGAGACACTATTTGTTTTTAATGTTTTAAATTAGTTTTTTAATATATTTTTTAGTTGGAAGTTTTAGTAATCAATTTGTCATTTTTATTTTTTATTTTTTTTAAATGTCTATATACACTGTAAAAATGGTGCAAATTGTAAATAAAACGAAGATTATTAAAATACATTTCACAGGAAAAAACTATTTCAGTATTTCTAAAATTTCACATTTAATTCAGTGTGTTAGTTGTTGTTTCTTTGTAATCAATTGTGAAATTTACTAGCAATTTCTTAGTGAAACCTGTTACACCAAATTGTTTTCAGTCAGTGTAGTTTTTATTCATTTTTATTTCTGTTTGAGTTATTTTAGTATATCAAGTTAAACTAAACAAAAATGGTAAATGGTGGCAAATAGCTGACATAAAATATTTATTTTATTTTATTTCCATTAGCGTTTATTTTATTTCAGGTAATGCAAATTTTATTGTGATTTTTGTAATTTTTTTATTTATTTACATTTTTATTTACTTTTATTTAGTGAAGTGAAGACAATTAAAATGTTACAAATGATTTCCATTGCAAATAAATTGCTCAAAGAATCCTGAAAAAAGTGCGTCACGGTTTCCATTAAAATATTAAGCACAAATATTAAAAGACTGATAATAATAAGAAATTTTCTTGAGCAGCAAATCAGCGAATTAGAGTGATTTCTGAAGGATCATGTGATACTGAAGACTGGAGTAATGATGCTGAAAATTCAGCTTTGCATCACAGGAATAAATTAATCTTTAAAATATATTGAAATAGAAAACTGTCATCTTAAGTATTATTTAAATTATTTAAATATTATATAATAACATTTCACAAAATGTATGTTTTTACAGTATTTTTTAGTGTTTATTTTATTTCAAGAAACTTTTTTTCTTTTAGTTTAAGTTTCTGCCAAATTTCAAGGCAGTATCGCATATGCTGTATAATTTATAGAGAGGGCAATCCCATAATACATTGCGACAACCTCAGGTGTTTTTACCCAATATTTGTGTGTGCTATGGTTAGCATAATGATAACATTACAATCTATGTATTTTACATAATTATTGCTGTTATTGGTGTTTGCATGTGCTATATGTGATACATACGGTGAGCTCGTATGGCTGTGGGTTTGTACTGGGCTGTTTCAGGTTCAAGTCCATCACTGTCTCCATATGTAAACCCTTTTTTAAATCCTAAATTAAACTCACAACCATTTGGAGATGATTGGACTCAGTAAAGCTAGATTAAAAGAGCTGCGTTTTACAGGACTCGTGTAAAATAAAGCTCCTGTTTCATGGTTTAACACCACAAAACAGGAGACAGTAACACCTCCAGACATTGTGCTCTGGAGCAGCTTTGAGGGGCTCAGGGGCCACTTCCGGCCAGCTCATTTTAGAGGAGCGCTACCTCTTTTTTCCCATGCACCACCAGGTAACCAGACGCAGATGGTACCTGTTACCAGCACAAACCTCGCTTGTTTTCCTTTGTTTGAGTTCGAACCCCGCCGGTGGTAAAGGGGGAGCGCGGATCAGACGCGCGTAAGCTGAAGGCAGTGAGTGGCTCACTAACAGAAGATCGCTGTTCGAGAGGATGGGGTCTTTATCAGATGGCAGGATGTGGGGGGAACAATATCCTAGCTGCTTAAGGATGTAAATGAAAGCCCGAATATGAGAGATATTACAGTTTTAGTCACATTGTTATTTGTTTGTTTTTTTACTACAGAAACTTTAGTTCTTACAACTGCATGTATATGATTAGCTTCACAATGTGAACAGTAACAAGCTACTTTATAGTGTTTATTAAACGTATTAGTTTTTTTTTTCTCACTACTATTTTGCATTATTATTAATAATAAAATTTTGCTGTGTCGTGTCACACCATTTGTTTGCATTGAGCAAGCAGCATAAGAATACAGCATGTGATTATGGTCAAATGATATTTTCAAATTACGTATACTATATAATAATAAAAGTTATTTATATTTTATAAAAGTAATCAATTCTAAAAATGTTTAGAATATATAATAAATATATTAATAGTAAATTCGTAAGTAATGCACATTATTTGTAACTATATTATGGTATAAATTCAGAAAGTAATCTGTGACTATACTTGCTAAAGTTTGTCCGTTTTGTGTAATAATTATTGCTATAATAAGCATTACTGTAAATCTTGAAGGTGGATGGGACATCTCATTTGCATGCTGGAGTTTTTCGACTATGACATGGGGCATTTTAATGAATCAGGTTCATCAGAGAAACAGTATTTAGTGGGAAGTTTAAAAACTTGTAAAGTCGCATTTTTAGATCGGTCCTGCACACGAAGTTTCCCCAACATTCATTTAACCTGTTAATGAATCACACATATGACGTTGTGTTATATATAATACTCAATAATTTTTTTTAAAGATATTAATGCTTTTACTCAGCGAAGACCCATTTCAGTAATCAAAAGTGACAGCAAAGACTTTTCAAATGTTGCAAAAGATTTAGCATATTTCACATAATTGCTCAAAGAATCCTGAAAAAGTGTATCACTGTTTCCATAAAAGTATTAAGAGCAAATTATTGATAAGAATAAGAAATGTTTCTTGAGCAGCAAATCAGCAAATTAGAATGATTTCTGATGGAGCATGTGAAACTGAAGACTGATGCTGTAAATTCAGCTTTACATCACAGGAAAAAATTTAACTTTAAAATATATTGAAATTGAAACCTGTTATTTTAAATTGTAATAATTTTGCACAATATTACTTTATTTTTAATCAAATAAATGCAATCTTGGTGAGCATAAGAAGCGTAAAACATTAACAAATTGTACCAACTCCAAACTTTTAAATGGTAGTGTATATATTTACATTTACATTTAGTCATTTAGCAGACGCTGAGACAATAATGAGGACAATAAAAGCAGTCAAAACTAACAAAAGAGCAACAATATATAAGTGCAAATGACAAGTCTCGGTTAGCCTAACGCAGTACACGTATCAAGGTGTGTGTGTGTATGTATATATATATATACTGTATATATATATATTATATATATATATATATTATACACACACAAACACACACACACACATACACACACACCCACACACACACAAAGAAAAACAAGTAGATAGAATAGAAAAATATAAATAATAAAAAAAAGAAGATGAATGTAGATAAAATAGAATAGAATGTGCTAGAGTTAGAGGGTCAAATAAAGGTGGAACAGATGTGTTTTAGTAGTTTCTTGAAGATGGCCAAGGACTCAGCTGCTGGGATTGAGTTGGGCAGGTCATTCCACCAGGAGGGAACAGTTAATGACAAAGTCTGTGAAAGTGATTTTGTGCTTCTTTGGGATGAACAATAAAGCGTTGTTCGCTTGCAGAACGCAAGCTTCTAGAGGGCACATAACTCTGAAGTAATGAATTTAGGTAAAGGGGTGCAGAGTCAGTGGTGGTTTTGTGGGCAAACATTAATACCTTGAATTTTATATATATATATATATAAAATAAAGTTAAAATAATAAATTATGCCAAACTGGGTTGAAAGCATATTAGAGCTCAGCATTCTGCCAAACATATCCAATAAGCTAAATGACAATGAGCTGCTCAGATCCCCCAGCTGTCAGGCTTGTTTCTCAGTTCCGCTGAAGTAATTGATGCTCCACCTACTTGAATTTCACTGATAGTTTACAGTAACCTATTGGGGCCGTCTCTGTCCTCCTGTTCCAGTGGTTTACAGTGGCCCTGAATGCGGCATGTGGCGTGGTCTGGACCCGACAGTGTCTCAGGAGGGTGAATGTGTTTGCAGTGTTGCGTTTCGTTGTTGAGGTGGTCACGTTCCCTGTCCCCGGTTCTCTATTCATGATGATAAGACTTACCGCGGGCGGGTCGGGCTCTGGAGGGGTCGTTTGTGCACAAGCAGCGGTGTGAAAGGGTGCCAGCGGAAATAATACGAGCGGTCCAGCCGATAAGATTACATGACCCTCACCTTTATCAGACTGGCCTGGGAAAAGCGCTGGGGGGGGTCGATGAGTGCGATCTCAGCGTCTGTTCACGGGAAGCTGAACTCGATGCATGAGAGATGACAGATAGTAACTATGGGAATTATGGGTAGTTGGAGCATGGATGGTACATGGAATTTTGTGTGGAAAAAAGCATGTTTTTAGAAGTAACAACATAGTTCTGACGATGGTGTGGTGGCAAATGCATCATCAGTCTTGGTAGTTTGTTGTGACTGTCTTCAGGGGTCCTTAAATACATATGATTATATATCAGAAGTTCTTCAAATTTCCCTTGCTGTTCTTACGCACATGCTTGAATCATACAGTTTCAAAATTATGAAAGAGCTACTAAAAATGTGACTTTGTTTTTTTTGGTCTCACCATAAAATTCTACTGTAAATGTATTCTAATTATTTGTTTATTCAATCATCTAAAAATACATTTTTAATGTACTTACAATAAGTAAAGTACAGTTAATATGTATTTTTATAATTATATATTTAAAAACAATTCTAGGTTACACTTCATTTTAAGGTGTCCAAATTATACATTTAAGTACTGAGTAATATTAATTAACTACATGTGCTTACTATATGGTAAGAGTTAGGATTACGGTTTGGTTTTGAGTTGCTTGCATGTAATTATCATAATTGATTGTTATTATAATAGTCAGTATGTAACGTGTAACAAGGACACCTTAAAATATAGTGTTACCCAATTTTATTCTAATATATTTTTACACTTAATATGTATTATAGATAGATTTCTATTTCAGCTCTTCATGCACACACATTCATCTTCCAGTGATTTTTCATTTGTCACTCCTTTTCTCTTTCTAAGTTTGAAACATACGAACGTACACACACACACACACACACACACCCTTCCGATCTCTCACCCCTTCCTCCTCTCAGTCACACATACACACCCTATACTAATCATCTGTGCACCTTTCATGTCATAGTGAGATTGTCACCTCCCTGTTCGATAAATTTTTCCTGTTCCTCTTACAGAAAAGTGATCATACATCCTTGTTCAATAAAACGGTAACCTCTAACTGATAACAGACAACTGAGTAAACCTGTGACGGATAGCGCACTACCTCGTGTTGCCCATAGAGGGCGCAAACCAAACAAATCAAAGTCTGTCTTTTCACTGCTGACTACTGCAAGCAATTGAGAGACAGGCTGAATTTAGAATAGCGAACTAGAATATATTACACTTACTATTTATGTATTTATCACGTGACTGCATACTGAAAATCAGCACAGTATACTTAACTTTGCCTGCTATTTTTAAATGCAACAGAAAACACTACAAATTGTACAGTTTGCTACATTGTTGTATATTAACAACATTATGTTGTATACTTAATTTAGCAGATGGAGTTCAGCTGACTGAATGAGTTCAGTATGTTATATTTATATACATAATTAATTATACTCGCACACATTATATATATTATATATAATTATATATAACTGACACATTGTTCCAATTCATCATTATAAAATGGCATTTTAGTGCAATGCATTGTGGGATAGAATACCCAGCACATACAGCAAATTATTGTAATTGTTGTTGGTCATATTCTGAATATGAACCTACCCTAAATGACTCAAGTGATTTAAGGTTCACCTGTCTCACCTGACAGTATATGTTGTCATCACTTTGCAAATTTCAATATGCAAATCAAAGTTCACCCTGGGCTATTTGCAGTTATTCCCCATTCCCAGCCATCATACCCCAGGGAATGTTCCTGTCATGTGAACAATCTTCTCTTATTTTGTGGGTCATAGGGCTTGTGGGGCATAGCTGACCTTTAACTGGCATGGTTTGGTCAGATGAGATGGATTCAGCTATTTTGAGGCTAAAAATGGCGAAATTAAGCAAATTCCTCTGCATAAATAGCATTGTAGAAATTAATTCCAAGACACTGGAAATTAGGTTTGACTAAAGAGCAACTGAATGCCAGTGATTTACTTCATTAACAGGGGAATGGTTTTACTGTGGGTTTGTTAACTGTCGTTGCTGTTTGACGTTAGAATTATTTATTTTATAGCACATTATAAAACAGATTGATCCTGTCCTGGATGCTGATTGGTCAATTCAGCATTCAGGCTGTACTAAAATATACAACATAGCTGTGACACTGATACTCTATATATCTCCTCAAAACACTCACAAATGCTTAGCAATCTACTGTTTTATTAAAGGTTTTTATAAAAAGTAAAGCACAATCTTTCCAAGCCGACTGGAATACCGTCATACTGATGATCTCAGCAGTAACACCAATCCAACAGCCAAGTAGCATAAAGGAGCTTTTCATGCAAATCAGGCTGAGATATAATGAAGTCAGCATACTGAAATGACATGCCTATTATAAGGGCAGAAAATAAAGGGCTGACGGATGAGCCGGACCAGTTCTGGTTGGCATGTCCACTTAAATACCAGCCACTTCCTGTGCAGCTCTGGGCTTCAATGCTTCTGACTGTCAGGCAGCTGAATGAGGCAGTGATTGTACGCATGTATGTGTCTACATGCTTTGCTCGTTTCTTGCATGTACAGTGTCGCATAACAGCACGGCTTGCGTCACGAATTGCATGGCAGATTCTTCAGCTGCCACATCTGCTCATTTGCATAAACAGATGTTTGAGGTATCCCGCTTTCTTTTTTCATGTTTTATCATCTTTAAGAAATGGTCAAATTGGCTATTACATATTGAGCTTTTTTTACTTTCTGCCTCAAAGAAAAATGATATAAAACAGTTAATTGTGAGATAAAGTTTAAAATTAAAATAAGAAATAAAGTACATTTGTGAGATACAGATTTACAAATACAACATAAAGATGCAATTCTGAGTTACAAAGAAATAAAATTGCAATTATGACATATAAAGTCACATTTAGGAGAAATAAAGTAGCAGTTGCCCCCTTATTTTATTTTTTTTACTCTGAGACAGAAGAAATTCATCTTTTAAACTCAAATCAAATCAGCATGTATATATAAATTCATATGCACATCATGGTTGATTTCACTCATGGAGGGTTCCAAGGTGATATCAGACATAATAATAATAATAATAATAATAATAAAAAGAGAGACAAACGAGAACGGAGCTTTTTCATTGGAAAAAACTCACAATGCTCGCAGATTGCCCCCTCGAGGACATCGCGTGCGTGCTCTTCGCCCAAACAAACAACACATAGATCGTGTGTGTCATCTGGTGTCAAATAGCGATGACACGGACGCACACACCTTCTAAATGCTCTGCTAGTGCTCGCCATAATGAAAGAGATAGCTCTTACTTTTTCCTTGGAATGCACGCTTCAAACAGAACAGTCAATGAAGACGAAGAAGAGAATGATGTGTAGCTCCCGGCGCCTATTTATACTATAGTCGCACCGGTAGTGACGTCATGGCTGTCGCCGGCCAACGAGTTGGTGTTTTTTCAATGTATGCTTCAGACACGGGTCACGACGAGGCGTTCCCATAGCGACCCCTAGAGGACGCAGTTCGAAGTTCCCATGAAAGGGAACCCAAACACCAAACCCCACATTACAAATAAATTATAGCGAATAAAAAAATTGTGATTGACTTGTTAATAAACAAACAGAAGAGAAATGGGGAGTTAAGTAGACTTTGCCATTTTAAAGTGACAGAACAAGTACACTACCATTCAAAATGTAAGTCTCTTATACCAAAGCTGCATTTATTTGATCACAAATACAAAACAGTAACATTGTGAAATACAGTATTATCACCATTCAAAATAACACTTTTCTATTGTAATATATTATAAAATCCAATTTATTCCTGTGAAGCAAAACTTAATTCTCAGCAGCCATAACTTCAGTCTTCAGTGTCACAAGATTACATTATTTCTTACTATTACTTTATTATTACATTTTCTGCTTCTTAAAGTTTTAATGGAAACCAGAAATAAATTTCTTTGATGAATACAAAGTTCAAAAGAACAGCATTAATTTAAAAATGAAATCTTTTATGACATTATAAATGTCTTACTGTCGCCTTTGATCAATTTAATGCATCCTTGCTAAATAAAAACATTAATTTCTTTAAAAAAAAATCTGTTTGAACAGTAGTGTATTCCTGATCTGATACTGACAATATAAAGTCCCCAGCATCTGTCTGGTCCTCGTGCCAGTGCGCCCTGCCAAAACCACTGCCATACTCGAGCAGATCAAATCCGCGAAGGTGCTTGCTTTCCACAGGTGACAAATCTGGCAGCCTGCCGGCGCTATACTGGTGGGCCGGGAAGAGACGTCCCACCGAGGACAGTTGTGGGTCGGCAGGAGTGTGCTGATAAGGAGAAAAGTGGGGGGTGGCGGGGGGTTATGGATTGGCCACAGCTGCAGGGGCGAGTGGTCAGCCTAACAGACAGCTGAAGGATAGAGAGGAAATGACTAAAATAAACTGTGTGTGATGTGTGCGGCCTCGTTCTGAGTGCACACCACTGCACACCCTGTTGACGTAACGGACATAAATATTTAGAACACCACAAAGGTCGCAGAGTTGATTTGCACCGTCCAAAAGTGTGAGAAAAACTCGTACAGTGAGAGAAAAGACACTGCGCTTTGATATGGGCCGATCGTGAGTCAGCAGCTAAGGATGCGCTAGTTAGCGTAACAGTTAGCGCAAACAGGAGTGTTTTATATGATCTCCAGGTTACTGGGACTCCGTGGGAAAGGTTATAGGTTGTGTTTTCCTTACCATTGTCAACAAGTTCCACTCTACGCAGAGCGCTGTGTGTCATGTACGGCCACTGTGCTGGGAGACACCTAACGTTAGCATCTCTGAGCTGTTTGTTTAGCGAGTGGCTCAGTCGGCGACCTAGAAATGTCAAACCACTGTTGAAGGACAGGCGGTCCTCAATAATCCGTGTATCATTCGATCATTCGTTTTTTGATTTAATATTGAAAGTAGAAAAATGAGAAAATGGCTTCTTTCTCGTTTTTTTCTAAAAAACGAAAAACGAAAATTCAGCTTAAATTTTCGTTTTTCGTTCATGGGTGGAAAAATGGATAAACAGCTTGAATATTCGATTTCTACATGTGGGCGGGAGTTAAACGCCCCTTTCTGCTGATTGGTCAACCAAAGATCAAACCGTGCCTTCATCAGTTCTTCTGAAGTATCACGCAGCAGAATAATAGTCCTCCACTGCTGCAGTTGTATGGATTCTTAAGCATTTATTTCAACTACATTTCATCTTTTTTCATCAAACAAACAGGCTAATGAATAGCTCGACTGTCTAGACTCTGCCCCGGTACGAGTTGTGTCGAGCTATTCATTAGTCTGTTTGATGAGAAAAATATGAAATTGACTATTATTATTATTATTATTAATATGACTATTAGGACTATTATTCTGCTGCGTGATACTGCAGAAGAACTGATGACGTGTAGAAATTGAATATTCAAGCTGTTTATTCATTTTTCCACCCATGAACGAAAAACGAACATTTAAGCAGAATTTTAGTTTTTCCTTTTTTGGAAAAAAAACAAAAAAACGAATATTATTTATATAATATTATAATATTTATAATATTTTTCTACTTTCAATATTAAATCAAAAAACGAATGATCGAATGATACACGGATTGTCCTCTGCTACCAGTCTCAAACTGAAACCATGTACTGTATACTATTTCGAAATGTATGTCTCTCTGATGCTTTTACTGGTGTATACGTGCAATAAATATGTGCATCAGTGGCGAAAAAAACCTGTGGTGGCCAGAAACACTCACAAAGCAGATAGAAAAGTCCACAATGGAAATAAGCCGATGGATTTTTTTGTGTATTTTATCCTCGACAGTTTTGAAATGTGTATGAATTAGTCTTTTTTGGTTTTTTTTGTATTATGTTTTAAATTTTGTCAAAAAAAAAAAAAAAAAGGGGATAAATTTTTTTCG
>NW_015552598.1:3667-5690 GCF_001515605.1 Sinocyclocheilus anshuiensis | reverse complement strand
TGTGTGTGTGTGTGTATATATATATATATTTTTTTTTTTTTTTTTTTTTTTTTTTTTTTTTTAAATTTTTTCAAAAAAAAAAAAAAAAAAAGTGGTATAAATTTGTTCAGTCACATTAAAAAACATTGTTTTTCATACACTGGCAGCATAGCTAACAGCTACATTTTGTTGTATTGTGTTAATTTAGTCTATTGTCTATTGCAGATATAGATATTCATAACTAGGGTTACAGACATACAGGCAACTTGCTCTCGAGTGTTCACGGACCGGCTTTAACTATTCCAATATGGCGGATGGGTTACGTATAGTGGCCCATAGAAACAGCCACTAATAATGCATCTACTGTACCTATACATATCTATGGTTTTAACAACGTATTTGTAGCTGCAAAAGTTAGTCAGAGTACCTGTTTTTACCAGACGCTTGCAAACAGATGCTCTCTTAGTAGCCATAGCATAAACTTCTTGATGTAAGCTTAAACTTGACATGAAATTAAAATTCTGGCATCACACACATGCGTCGCTCGTAGTAATCTCGTAAACGCGTGTCGAAAATTGACACGGAAGAGAAGAAATAGTTGAATAAAGTCATTATTTTTGTTTTCTTTGCGCACAAAAAGTATTCTCATAGCTTCATCAGAACCACTGATGTCACATGGACTATTTTAACAGTGTCCTTACTACCTTTCTGGGCCTTGAACTTGGTAGTTGCGTTGCTGTCTATGCAGGGACAGAAAGCTCTTGGATTTCATCAAAAATATCTTAATTTGTGTTCCGATGATGTACGAAGGTCTTACTGGTTTGGAACGACTTGAGGGTGAGTAATTAATGACAGAATTTTCATTTTTGGTTGAACTATTCCTTTAAGCATTGTCTGTGAATCTGGGAGTATATGTGTTGCACAAGACAAGTTTCCGCATATTGTGTGCACACTAGGGTTAGCATTAGCATGTCAGCTACTCTGAGGTGCAGCAACCCAGGACAGACTCACCTCACCTCAGTCCTCACCCTGCCCCCCGTACCGCTGACATTTGACCTCTACTCTTCCGTCTGCCAGTGAGGTCTGACAACAGCTCCCTTTACAAAGAACAGGGTCTGACCCTGGCCCTGTGAGTGTGTGTTTCATGTCGACTCGAGCCGAACTGAGAGGGCACAAGCAGTTCTTTGTGGGACAGAGGTGGCTGGGCCCAGTCCAGAGAAGTCCATGCAGCTGTTCAACACTGACAGCAGCTTCATTCGCTGTGCTCCGTGTACATCTATGTGTGCGTTGTCGTGACTGTTTGTGGTCTTGTTAATAGAGAGCAGACACTTTATTGATGTTCTGACTTGAGGTAAAGAGAGTTGCTTTCGTAGTGAGAGTGCCTGTGTCCAACATGTAAAAGTTATAGTCACATGACATATGTGCGCGTGTGTATATACACTAGCAGTCAAAAGTTTTTGAACTGTAAGATTTTTTATGTTTTTCAAAGAAGTCTCTTCTGCTCACCAAGCCTGCATTTATTTGATCCAAAGTACAGCAAAAACAGTAAAATTTTGAAATATTTTTACTATTTAAAATAACTGTTTTCTATTTGAATATATTTTAAAATGTAATTTATTCCTGTGATTTTAAAGCTGAATTTTTAGCATCATTACTTCAGTCACATGATCCATCAGAAATCATTCTAATATTCTGATTTGCTTCTCAAAAAACATTTTTTTTAATCTGAAATATAAATCTTTTGTAACATTATAAATGTCTTTATCGTCACTTTTGATCAATTCAATTGTTAATAATAATAATAATAATACATGTTTCTTGAACAGCAAATCAGCATATTAGAATGATTTCTGAAGATCATGTGACACTGAAGACTGGAGTAATGATGCTGAAAATGTAGCTTTGATCACATGGAATTTTTTAAAAATATATTCAAATAGAAAGCAGTTATTTTAAATAGTAAAAATATTTCACAATATTACTGCTTTTAACATATATATATATTTATATTTATATATATATATATATATATATATATATATAT
>NW_015552598.1:781-1050 GCF_001515605.1 Sinocyclocheilus anshuiensis | reverse complement strand
TGCTTATAACAGTAGCTTGGTGGAGTAGACTCATTTAGACCAATATAATCATTAGGTTTTAGCCAGGTTTCAGTCAAGCAGAGTACATCAAAACGATTATCTGTGATCATTTCATTTACAATAACTGCTTTGGGTGAGAGTGATCTAAGAGCCCAAAGCCCAAACTTTAAAAATTGTTTTTGTTCATTTATTTTACATTTTTCTGGTTTAATCACGTTTTTCTAGATCCTAGATCCTGCATTAAATTTATATTTTGACCTCACTATTCG
>NW_015552598.1:0-752 GCF_001515605.1 Sinocyclocheilus anshuiensis | reverse complement strand
TCCACCAACAAAGAACACTCTAAAAGCAAGACGTGTAAAAGTCCACTAGGTTTCAAAGGACTGCAGGCTAACTTCTAAGCAACTAAAGGCCTTTCTCACATTGGCTAATGTTAATGTTTTTGAGCCCATCATCAGCAGAACACTGAACAACCATGGTGTGCATGGCAGAGTCGCAAGAAGAAAGCCACTGCTCTCCAAAAAGAACATTGCTGCCCATCTGCAGCTTGCTAAAGTTAATGTGGACATGCCAGAGCAATACTGGAGAAATGTTTTGTGGATGGATGAGACCAAAATAGAACATTTTGGTTTAAATGAGCAGCGTTATGTCTGGAGAAAGAAAACACTGCATTCCAGCATAAGAACCTTATCCCATCTGTGAAAAACGGTGGTGGTAGTATCATGGTTTGGGCCTGTTTTTCTGCATCTGGTCTGGTGGAGTTAGTATCATGGTTTGGGCCTGTTTTGCTGCATCTGGTCCAGGACGGCTTGCCATCATTGATGGAACAATGAATTCTGAATTATACCAGCAAATTCTGAAAGAAAATGTCAGGACATCTGTCCATGAACGGAATCTCAAGAGAAAGTGGGTCATGCAGCAAGACAACGACCCCAAGAACACAAGTCGTTCTACTAAAGAATGGTTAAAGAAGAACAAAGTTAACGTTTTGGAATGACTGAGTCAAAGTCTGGACCTTAATCCAATCGAAATTTTGTGGAAGGACCTGAAGCAAGCAGTTCAGAGGAGGAAACCC
>NW_015552597.1:403046-403202 GCF_001515605.1 Sinocyclocheilus anshuiensis | reverse complement strand
CTGAGATATGGCGCCTCCAATTGGGCCAATAATGCAATTTCTCCTCTTATTTTATTGTAATATCAGCGTAATTTATGGGTCCATAACCTCAAAATGCAACAGTAAAAATGTCTGCGAATTTGCATGATGACAGTCACGTGCCTTGGGACTAAGACC
>NW_015552597.1:397700-402960 GCF_001515605.1 Sinocyclocheilus anshuiensis | reverse complement strand
CAATAATGCTATTTTTCCTGTTATTGTATTGTCATATCTGCCAAATGTATGGGTCCATAACTTAAAAATGCTACAGTAAAAATATCTGCGAATTTGCATGGTGACAGTCACGTGCCTTGGGAATAAGACCACAGTAGAAATTTTAACGCACCCTAAAAGGAAGCTGAGATGTAGCGCCACCAATTGGGCCAATAATGCAATTTATCCTGTTATTGTATTGTCATATCTGCCAAATGTATGGGTCCATAACTTAAAAATGCTACAGTAAAAATATCTGAAAGTTTGCATGGTCACAGTCAAGGGCCCTGGAAATAAGGCCCCTATGGAACCTTTAACGCACCCTCAAAGGAAGTTAAGATATAGCGCCACCAATTGGGCCAATAATGCAATTTCTCCTCTCATTGTATTGTCATAAAAGCCTAATTTATGGGTCCATATCTTCAAAATGCTACAGTAAAAATGTCTGCAAATTTGCGTGGTGACAGTCAAGTGCATTGGGAATAAGACCAAAGTTGACATTTTAACGCACCTTCAAAGGAAGCTGAGATATAGCGCCACCATTTGGGGCAATAATGCTATTTGTCCTGTTATTGTATTGTCATATCTGCCAAATGTATGGGTCCATAAGTTAAAAATGCTACAGTAAAAATATCTGAAAATTTGCATGGTAACAGTCAAGGGCCCTGGGAATAAGGTCCCAGTGGAACATTTAACGCACCCTCAAAGGAAGCTGAGATATAGCGCCACCAATTGGGCCAATAATGCTATTTTTCCTGTTATTGTATTGTCATGTCTGCCAAATGTATGGGTCCATACTATGAAATGCAATGAAAATGTCATCGTTTTGTATCTGGAGTCCTCTATTCACAGGTGCTGGGTCATATGAAGTCTTCATAAGAGGCTAGATTAAAAAAACAAAAAACAAAGGATGACATGCACGTTTAATAATTAACGTATAATGTAATTAGATTTAATGTTGACAGCCCGTTTTCGCTCTTATCTCAGTGTTATTTACATTTTAAAATAGTTAATTGCTCGTTTCTGAAAAAGAGACGCAAATAGAGACGGTCCCTAAGTTGACCCCTAAGTGAATAAGAAGCTAAGAAACGCGAAAGCGTCGCGTTTTTAAGGTGGAACGGATAGCGTCTAAGAAGCTGCGAATAAGAAGCTGAATTCAACACTGATAATATCGTGCTCTACAATATCTCCATGAATAAATCTCTTGACTGAGACTATCAGCCAATCACTGTGTGCATAGTTAGTAAGCATGCTGTCATCATCCATAGCAACGTGGTCAACCCCGCCCTTCTCTCTATTCCTTAGTAAACGTTTGTCTCCGCCGCTTTGTGAGTAGGGTTTAAGAGAAAACTCTTAGCTAAACACTTTTACTGCTATTTGGGAGAACTCTTAGTGGTAAGATAAAATGTTTTGAGAATACGGGTCCTGGTTAGTATCATGAAAAGAATGTAAGTTAGGGTGGTGGTTAACCCTGTTTGTTTGTATATATATCTCTAGAGAGTAATTTCTCATACGCTCAGAGACTGTTTGGCACTGTTCTTTAAGAACTAACTTGTTTAGTCCCAACCAGAACAACCTGATGTGCAAGATACCAAGTGAACTCTACGCAATGTGTTAATTGTTGAGGAAAGGCATGTGTAACTTAATTCAACAAAGCATTTAAACGGCTGCGTGTCTTGCTTGACCAAACAAATATATATTGGATGTGGCGGTTCAGTAAATAGAGGGAAAAAATTCAAGGGTTAAAAAGATTTGCTTTCCTCCAGTTTAACAAGTGGGCAGGACACTAAAAAAACGTAACGTTGGACGTTTGGGTAAGTCGGTGATAATTCTTTAAAGAGTTGGAAGGCGAAAGAAAGTCAAACTTGCTGTAGATATGACAGCTGAAGCAACCGCAGCACAAGGAGCGCAGCCGGACTCCAGCCAACCTGTTCTGCTCGCGACAGCAGAAGCTGAGGCGCACACGGGAAGCGGGCACGCGCCGCTCGGCTCTGACTCCGTCCGCTTCGCCGCAGCTCGTCTGTCTGCCTGTTGTCATGGAGGAGCCAAGATGGCGGTCCTGGCCTATAACCTAGGCAAACGGGAAATAAATCAATATTTCAGCATCAAAAATGCAAAACTGCTGTCTGTCGCCGCCGTCGTCCTTCTCACTGTGTTCCACACGGCTTCTCGACATTATGGAGGTGAGTGTTTGTGTGGCGGTGCGTGAAAAAGAGCTGCGTGTTTGTGTTAGCGTCAATGCTAATGCTGTCACTCAATGTTTTCAGTGAGCGTGTGCGCGTCTGTGCGTCTGTCACTGCTAGATAACAGCTACAGCTTTGCTCATTAAAACAAGTAAACTGTGACTGCTTCGTTAAAGCGGACGTCTATTTGGCGTAATTTTATTGCTAAGCACAGCATGTTTCCTGTCAAAAGGTTTTAACTAATCAATACCAGATTAAAGCTGAAAGCAGTGTTGTCGCGCAGCTGGTGTGTCTTCAGGGTTGCATTTCCAGTTAACGTTAGACTTCATTCTTTGACGCATAGCGCCCAGTAGGCCGTTTTTGAAGAAAAAGGTGCCTACAGGAAACGTTAGTATTTTGTTGGCATTATAGGTGTGTCTGATTCCCAAAATAGATGAGTAGTTAGATTAGATTTAGAAATCCAGCCAAACGTATGTAGTATATTTAAACACTATTCCAGGTAACTTCATTAAAAACCTATAGGCGGCGATACTATGGAAGCATATAGGTAGCGAAATTCAATTTAATATGCAAAATGGCAATGCAATATGCAAAATGGCAACGCAATATTCAAAATGGCAATGTATTTCTGTATTTAAATTTACATACAGTAAAGTGTAGTAGCTTTTTTAAGTTTCTGAAATATCCTATAATTGTAACACTCAGAGGTAACTTGAACTCTATACTTTATGAAAGGAAAGGAAAACTAATTTGGCGGAGTTAAAAACAAACATTGGCCCTCCAGGAGTGGGACTGAGAACCCTGACTAAATCTTCACATTAATTGAATGTGACTTATCAACACCATCTTTAATGTAAATTTAAATACAGAAATACAATGCCATTTTGAATATTGCATTGCCATTTTGCATATTGCATTTTAAATTGAATTTCGCTACCTATATGCTTCCATACGATACAGTCGTCCTTCATCTAGTCTTGCTTGTGTTGCCTGAAATTGAAGCATAATATTGTTAATGATCGTATCTTAATGTTTAGGCATGTTCAGGTGATAATATTGTTCTTAATACTATCAGGATTGCGCAATGCATTTATCATCTCCTCTTATAATCAATGAGCTCATCTAAAAATGAACATTTTTATTGTTTACATCATTTACTTACTATGTTTAAAATGATTTGAAATACAAATATTCTGTGTAGATTTGGTATAAATATGTGATATGAGCAGATATCCTGTCCTCCTTACAATGCTGGCATAGAAGCTATATGAGAGACAACAAAATATTGAAACTGAAATAAACTGAAAAGCCCTTATATGCTATTTTTAAATCTTGTTTTATGTTGTAAACATATCAGATGGACATATTTGGCCGTTGTGCATTGTGGTTTTCACATGATCCTTCTAATGCTGATTTGGTGCTCATTCTTTCATCAATGTTTAAAACAGTTGTGCTGTTTAGTATTTTTTTTATTTTTTGGGGGAAACTGCATTTTTTTTCAGGATTTTTTGCTAAATAAAAAGTTCATAGGAACAGCATTTATTTGGTATAGAATTTTTATTTGTAGTTATGTAAAAGTCCTTACTGTTGCTTTTGATAAATTAAATGCACCTTTGCTGAATAACGGAATTCATTTCTTTCATAAAAAGAAAATATTACTAACCCCAAACTGAATTATATTATTCTTGAATTTGGTTTATTCACTATAATTATGCATTGTTTCTTTCAGGCAGTGACACATGTGACTGGCTTTTATCCAGTGGACGTTTTTTAGGGGACAATGTATGGCAGCCCTATGGCTGCATGCTACACAAGTACAAAAGCACGTAAGTCATGTTGTGATTGTTAATGTACCTCAATGACGCATGTGGGGTAGAAGTGTGGGCTGGAATTTACAGTCTTTTTTTTTTTTTTGCCTTTCAGTGAAGCAAAGTTTTGCCTCCGAGAGAAGAGAATAGCATTTGTAGGAGACTCTAGAATACGTCAGCTCTTCTATTCCTTTATCAAAATGATAAATCCTGAGGTGAAAGAAGTTGGGAACAAGGTTTGTTGTTGCTATTCATTTCAGTAAGCCTTCTTTTGGTTAAGTGATATAATGTATTTCAGACCAGAGTGATGTTCAATGTAGGATGGCCCCCAAGCAATTGCAACTTTAATAAATGTGCCACTCAAAGGCTGCAGTTAAATTAAAAAGGAAATGGTGTTATTGTTCCAGTTTAATAGAATATTTCCAATGGTATTTCATAATATGCCCCCGACAAAAGCAGTTGTTTATTAACTCCTGGCCGCAATTTTTTTTTCCATATAGCAGACCTTTATAACTTTTCATGACTTCTATAAAACATGATTTTTAATCAAAAAGTCCCTTCACCCTTCCCTTTTTCTATGATCCGATAAATTCCAGATGAAAAAAGTCAAGTCCCACGCTAGTTATTACATACCTGTCAACCCTCCCGTTTTTCCCGGGATTCTCCCGTATTTTACCATTCTATCCCGCTATTATCCTGTTTAAATATTTTCCCGTATTTCTCCCATATTTTTAATCTCTCTATAAAAAATTTAAAAAATCCCACTGGGTGTATTTTATGTTTGCTACATTCGCTTCCGGTAAAACTCCCGTAATTTGTATGGGCCAAACCTCATTATATGAATAATCACGTCAACAAATTCCAAGGATGTCCGGTTGCCAGATCTTGTATGAAACGCATCTTTATCACACGATCGACGCATACAAATTTCAACCCATTTGTCCCCTCAACTTGGCAACCTACAACCCAGTGATGCTATTGATATCTGCGCAGGGAGTACCGTGGGAGGGAAACAATGATCACTGGTAGAAATGGGAGGAGAAGACTCAGGTGGTGCTCCAGTGAAAAAAAAACTAAATATAAATGTAAATTGAGATATAGCTTACACTTCAAAAGGCTATGGTTCAATTGATTAAATATGAGCGCTGCAAGTTTCAAAGTCAGGTGCTGCGCTGCTTTGTTTACTGCAGTTATGGGGGAAACGGCTATATTCTTGGCGAAAAGTACCACCTGCTGGCAGAGAATGAATTA
>NW_015552597.1:384958-397676 GCF_001515605.1 Sinocyclocheilus anshuiensis | reverse complement strand
TGCGCTGCTTTGTTTACTGCGGTTATGGGGGAAACGGCTATATTCTTGGCGAAAAGTACCACCTGCTGGCAGAGAATGAATTTGCATTTTTTCAATAAGCCCTTCTGCTCAATGTTTAGACCAAAGCCAAAAACGACCCTTATTTTTACACAGAAAACACGCAGTTGTAAATTTGTACTATTGGATCGACAAAAAGATAATGAATTATAAAACTCTAAAGATATAGCTTACACTAAGATATATTTGTTACTAAATTAACCCCCCCCCCGTATTTTTGTACACAAATGTTGACAGGAGTTATTATCCCTCTTTCGATAGCTGTTTCACTTGTATGTACATAACAATAGTGAAGAAAAAAGGTGGTCACCATTTCCGCTTTAACATGCCGACTTTAATTTTTCAATGCTCAAATGGGTCCACACTGATTTTCTGCAACTTAACATCAACATCATAGACTGAAATTTTATGTCACCCTCCACAGATATGATTTCATCATGGCAATTTTAAATGTTTTTTTCTGTCACCATGTCTCTAAAACACACCGTCACAAACATCAAATTGTACCTCTTGAGCTGTGATTTCTCTACACTGTGCTGTTGAACATTATTTTACAAAAATACTATTATGAAAAGAATTTGCAGTTGTTGTTTTTTTCTTTCTTATTGTTACATATATCCAGGTGAAATGGCTTCTCAGATGAGAAAATAATGTAGGGCAGGACTTGATTTTGTTCATCAGGAATTGATTCAATAATTGTTGTTTTTTACTATTGCTTCAATCTCATGTGAGTGACAAGTTGCTGGAGGGGAGTTTATTGTCTCGCCCTCGTGCCAATAAACGCAAAGTTATCGGAGAAGAAATGAGATGTTGTTGCAAGTGGGAGGGAAAGTTATTTTGATTAAAGATTATGATGCACATGCATTTTGGGGGAATAAATAAATAAAGCACTTGGAAAAATTGTTTATAATAGACAATGCAATACTCCATTAAAAAAAAAATCGCCCATTTTCATTTCATGGTGACTTTAATGCAAAATTAATAAGAATTATACATTTTACAAAGATATAATATATAATACATTCAATGCTAATGCTTTATTATTATTATAATTTTACAGTAGATGCAATAACAGTAATAAATATATTTATTCTGCGTAAAGTTAATTATATATTTTTTTCTTGTTTTTATCAATTGTTCCACCAGCATGAAAACATCCCTTTTGTAGATGGTGATTCCACTGTCGTAAGTATTTTTTAATTAGTTTTGTCCTGTACAGCAGATATTTTCATTTTATTGGAGCCGAGTTATTGTTATAAAACTAGTCAAAATATGTTCCATTTGTTTACCTTTTAGGACTTCCTGTGGTATGCTGAAGTGAACAATTCCTTGAAGGAGCAGTTGATGTTATGGACAGAGGTAAAGACAATTCAATTGTACTGGATAGAAAGCAAGCAAGTTATTAAATCACAGGCTTAAGAATCTTGTCTCATCTCTCATCTCATAATTTTAGGGATCTGCTTCCAAACCACATGTCGTCATCATCGGTGCTGCTACGGCGAGTTCCTCTTTGCAGTCGTAGTGTATTCAGGTGCTGTTGCTGAAAATCCTTTTAATGACTGATGTTTGTGGTTTCCAACAGTGGTCTATTAAGTTGCACAATGGCAAGAGTGAGGCTCTCTTTCAGTACAAAGCGAACCTCACGGCTATATCCGACACACTGGAAAAGCTAGCTGAGCACAGCGAGGTCTATTGGGTTCTGCAAGGTGAATTTTGAAATTCAGATCCTCTGTAATGATGGCTTCACGTTCCTGACTCATGTTTTTGCCTTGCCTGTTTAAATAGATCCTGTTTATGAGGATGTACTAAGTGACAGTCGAAAGATGATCACAAACGAGCAGATAAATCTGTACAATGAGGCAGCGGTTGGTACTCTGAATACCAGCAAAAAGAAGGTCAAGTTCTTAGAGGCCTCTCGGCAAGCTGCTTTGGAGACCATTTCCCAGTCGGTGGATGGCTTGCACCTTCCTGAGAGCACAAGAGATGTTGTAAGCCTCTGGTTAAATCTAGTTTCCAATTAATAGCTCCGTTTTGTTCTTTTTAACTAATAGGACTTATATTTACCCACTTCTCAGGGCGCCATGATTCTGATGAACTCCATGTGCAACAAGATCCTAAAGCCCATTGACGGCTCATGCTGTCAGAGCGCTCCTCCCCTAAGCATCCTTCAGAAGATAGCTGTTGGTCTCTTCCTGCTGTCCATCATCATCTTCCTCATCCTGGGCTTTAGTAGACATCGTAAGAGCAGACCCGTTCCTGATGTGGAGAATGGAGAGGACAAGAAACCCCCTGTTGTTGTGGGTCAACTGAACTCAAAGGGACCTTTACTGGCCATTGGCAAAATGAGCCTTATCATGTTGTACTTCTACCTGTGTGACAGGGCAGATATCTTTATGAAGGAACAGAAATTCTATACACATTCTACCTTTTTCATCCCTCTCATCTACATCTTCGTTCTGGGCATCTTCTACAGTGAAAACAGCAAAGAGGTAGCGCACACACTTGGGAAATTGTTTTAGTCTGAAAGAGAACTCAAATGCTGTTTAGATGTTCGTATTGATATTCTTGTACAATTTTAATTTCTCATTCCAGACGAAACTCCTGAACAGAGAGCAAACAGATGAATGGAAGGGCTGGATGCAGCTGGTTATCCTTATTTACCACTTTTCTGGAGCTAGCACTGTACGCTTATTAATAGCTTGGATTTAATAGCATTGGATCACTTTGCTTTACTCTGGTATTACTAGTGACTGCACTCTTAATCTCCTTTTTTGTCCTCAGTTTATACCTGTGTACATGCATGTCCGTGTCCTGGTAGCTGCGTATCTCTTCCAAACAGGATATGGACACTTCTCGTTCTTCTGGCTAAAGGGAGACTTTGGATTTTACAGAGTGTGTCAGGTACATGTTGCCAGACTCCGTATGCATGCAGCAGTGACGTATGGTCTTCTTCTAAAATGATGAAGCAAAGTCCTCTGTCAGTTTGGGTTTTTTTGACCAATGTAAATGTGTTTCAATTTCATTTGATGTTTCAAAAGAATTTCATACTTAATAATTGAATAATTTCAAAAGAAATTAATACTTTTATTCAGCTTGTGTGCATAAATAGAATAAATAAATGCTGTAAAATAAATAGCATAAATAAATTCTGTTTTTTAACTTTGTTAATCAAAGAACATTGAACAAAAATTTAACATTTTTCCACAAAAAATGTAGGCAACACAGCTGTTTTCAGCATTGATAATACAGGGTGTCCGCGGGTCCTTAAAAAGTCTTAAAATGTCTTAAATAACGTTTTCCTAATATAAGGCCTTAAAATGTCTTAAATTCTGATTCGATGGGTCTTAATTATTTTTGGTCTCATTCCCGCTAAAATATCTTCAGTCTGACGGACCTAATGAGTGTATATTGAATTTATTGATAAATTGTAATCATTTGACATGTAAGATGATGCATACATCTAAAAAGGTTAAAAATAGGCCTTTGTAAAGGTAAATATGCAGATTTAAGTATGTAAAAGCTGACAGAACACTGATGAAAATATTGCTTCAGAATAAATTGTTTACTCCACCAAAAATCTCAGTGATGCAGTTATTTTGCAGGGATATTTTGTATGGAATATTGTCTGCTGACATTAAAAGTTCACTGTATATCATAGTAATAAATACCATTTATTACAGCATTGATATTTTGTTTTCTTTTTAATTTATACACATTAAATATTACATATATGTATGTAATAAAATGTGTATTTCCATTACAGGTTTAGGTCTTAAATTTCATATAAGGTGGTATTAAAAAGGTCTTTAAAAGTCTTAAATTTAACTTGTTCAAGTCTGCAGAAACCCTGTAATAATAGGAAATGTTTCTTTAGCAGCAAATGAGCATATTAGAATGATTTCTGAAGGATCATGTGACACTGACTGAAGGCTGTATTGTCTACTGAAAATTCAGTTTTGCCATCACAGGAATAATTTACATGTAATTTAAATACATTAGCATAGAAAACAGTTGTTTTAAATAACAATAAGTAAATAAGTTTTAAGTAATAATATTTCACAGTATTACTGTTTATTTGCTGTATTTTTTTAATAAATGCAGCCTTGCTGAGCATAAGAGACTTCTTACAAAAATATTTTTAAAAATCTATTGACCCCAAACTTTTGAACAGAGTATATTAACATTGTATTTATTAATGCCAAAATCACAATATGAAATTGATATATTGATTTATTGATATTATACAGTATTAAAGATATGTTATGATAAAATATTATGTTTTTAAACATTTGTACATTTATTCAAAAATATTATCTATAATAATAATACAGCAACTTAAGACTTATTTTTAATAATTGTGAACTGTCATTTATTGTTTTTAATCATCACCTTCCATATGGATTATTGCTAGGTCATAGTTCATCACTAGATAATGGTTTTGTTGACTTTCTTTTCTTGTGCAATGTTTAAAATCGTTGTTTTAAAGTAGATGTGACCAAATTGCTTATCAATGTAAATATTAATAATGGCAACGTTTAGAGGGAAATGCCTAATAATAATAATAATGCATAACTGCACAGTATGATATAAATAATGAGTCCTCTCTGTATTTGTCTTTTAGGTTCTCTTCAGGCTTAACTTCCTTGTGGTGGTTCTGTGTCTGGTTATGGACCGGCCTTACCAGTTTTACTACTTTGTGCCTCTTGTCACCTTTTGGTTTGCAGTTATTTATGCAACAATGGCATTGTGGCCACAGATTCTTCAGAAGCAAGCTAATGGTAATTGAAGTCATAACAATATTTGCTGTTATTCATTTAATAGACACCAAACATTCCTAAAATACTTTTTTAACATGTGACATTTCAAACCTTGAAACATTGTTCCTCTTTTTTTTTTTTTCTCCCTCAATCATGTACAGGTAGTGCATTCTGGAATCTGGCACTATTGTTGAAACTTCTGGGTTTGCTTCTTTTCATCTGCTTCTTTGCGTACTCACAGGTGAGTTTCTCTCTTACAGTAGGACTGTTAAAGACTAGTTTTGAGAGAAATATGTGCATTTCAAGCTATTGCGTTTGTTGCAGGAACTCTTTGAGGCTGTTTTCTCTTTGTGGCCCGTTTCAAAGCTCTTTGAGCTGCAAGGTAGCATCCATGAGTGGTGGTTCAGGTGGAAACTAGATCGATTTGTACGTAAAACATCCTTTCCTTTGAATTAATAAGAAGTGTAAAACATTTTGTCAGTTTCACATCTTGAAGTAAAGAATTTCTTTCTGCTCTTTTGGATGCTAGGCTGTGATCAATGGGATGCTCTTTGCCTTCATATATCTGCTGCTGCAGAAATGTCAGCTGCTGTCTGAAGGCAAAGGAGAGCCTCTCTTCTCCAACAAGATTTCCAACTGTCTGCTCTTCGTCTCTGTGGTGTCATTTATGGTAAGACTTATTCTGTCTCTCTCTGAAAATAGTAATCTGTCTTCTTTACAATTGATTGTTTTGTTCCCAGACATACTCTATATGGGCCAGTGGGTGTAAAAACAAGTCTGAGTGTAATGAGATGCATCCATACATTTCCGTTGTCCAGGCAAGTACCCATTCCACTTTGTGCTCTTTATAATGCGTTCTCTTGCACACTTTTAACTACGGATGATTTAACCAAAACATGAAAAGATTCTTTTGACTGTTCATAACCACACTAAACTTTATCACAGTTGATTCAGACAGTCAGATGGCTTTTGTGGGAACAGAAAGAACATTTGTGACCTAAAATAATAGATCCCTTTCAAAGGGCTTTTTCTTTCGTTCTGTTGTGCCTGTGAGATTGCTGACTTTTCATCACTGTGTGTGTTCAACCCTCTGCCCACAGATTCTGGCTTTCATTTTGATCCGGAATATTCCTGGTTACGCTCGCTCTTTGTACAGCTCATTCTTTGCATGGTTTGGAAAGATCTCCCTTGAGGTGAGACCATACAAGCTTTTCTGCTAACAAACTTTTAAAAGAATATTCTGGGGTATTGCCAACATCATTTATGGATATTTTCAATGTACTGTGAATTAGGATGGACATTTGCAACTCGTCCCTCGAGTATAAAATTAAATCAAGCGTAGCTTTAGTTCTGGCAGGTCAAGTTAGTCAAGCTCGCATCAGCTGACTCTCAGCTGATCCCCATCAACCTATGGGAATACGACACCTATCTAAGCATTCATATATAATGTCCCTCAGTGTTATCAGCAGTTTTCGCATTGCTCAGTAGCTAATTACCCTCCTCCATCCCCAACTCCTCCTCTGTCAGTCGGGGTTTCAGCCTTCTGATTCTCCTTTGAATCAGACTAATTCTAAAATGTGTACATAAAATTATTGAACTTTAACAATATCTGCAATACATTTATGTTGGTTCTGTTCTGTTTACTCTGGGGGGTTATTGCTGCTCTCCCTGCTCTCATCCATGCTAGGCTGCATGGATGCGCAGGGAGTTCTTGCCCAGAACAGAACCACACCGCCAATCCAAACTGTATGCTAATTGTCCTGACAGAACTACATTTACAGCAATATACTTACAATGGAAGTCCAGTAGGCCAGCAGGCACCACTGTAAATAAATGTTTAAAAATGCTGCAAACAAACTATTCCATCATTTTGAAAGTATTGCAACCATTCTAACATGCTTCCTGTTTTCTCCACCAGCTCTTCATATGCCAGTATCATATTTGGTTGGCAGCGGACACCAAGGGCATCCTGGTCCTCATTCCTGGAAACCCCACTTTAAACATTATCGTCAGCACATTCATCTTTGTCTGTATAGCTCATGAGATCTCCCAGATCACCAATGACTTGGCCCAGGTGGCCATTCCTAAAGAGAGCGGGCCTCTACTGAAGAGACTGCTGGGGGCAGGAGTCTTTCTAGGTCTGGTACTGATACTGTCTCGAAACGAGTAATCCAGGGCAACCAGAGACAGTAGCACACCTCGTCCGGTGACGATCCTAATGGATCTGTCTGTATAAAATCAAGAAACTCAACCAGCTTAGAAAATCTTTTCTTTCTAGGAATTGATCCAGGGAATTCTTACGGCATGGGTCTGTACACCTGTGCTCTGCCCTCTCTCATAGCTCTGAGATCTGTTTTATGGACAGTATTTAATAATTTATGTTTCTCTTTTATATGGGGTCATGGGTTTGTGTGTCCTTATTGTCTCCCAGTTCTCAGTTTTTGTACATGACGCCCATGACTGCAAAATGTGAAGAAGTAATACATTGCTGCTTCTCACCTTGTAAAACTGAAAAAACTACATCGGCTCGTGCGCCAAATGTTTCCATACAAACAATTATTTACATTCATATCACACCAGCAGCTTTATCCTTTAGGTGAACAACCTCTCGTGAAGATTATTGAAAGGTGAACATCCATTTCCATGCCATCATAAAATCTTAATGGGAGTGAATTTGGTTCACACTACAAATGGAATCCATAAGCATGTACTGCTTCCATCAGAATGTTTTCCAGAAGTCGATTGTTTTGCTCAGTTAATTTTGGGTGGATGCTGGAGGAACAGCTTTTGATATAAAAAGTAAACTTGAATTATTAAGACAAAAGAAGTCATGCGCATTGATCAGACGCAATCAGAACACGATGCCCTCTTTACCCTCTTTCGATTGCACTGAGCGGGGCGTCTTCCCTGCAGACTTTGAGTCGTCTGAGCCAGTTATCGTTTGGTTTTCTTAGCACATGGGTTCACTCAGTTAATAAGAATACAGCTTAATGTAAGAGCCAGCTTTGTCTATGATCAGAGACCTCATTATTTATTGTTTAATGTATGTCTTCATATCCTCTCAAACTGCTTGAAATGCGGCAACTGATGCCTGATGTTCATGTTCAATTTGATGTATTTTTTAAAAATATATTACATGTAAAAAAAGAGTTACATTTAATTATCGGTTTTCTGATAATGCTGTAAATAGATCCTTCATCATGTGCCATTGAGAGACAAAGGCGTATTGTTTCAATAGTGGTACTTCATTCTAGATAAAATATACTGACATTTTGATTGAGAAGTTGCATTTACTATGAAACTATCACAATTTTAAATCTACTTTTCATTGCAGTTCAATATGTGAATTTAAAAGCAACTGCAAGGTATAGTCGTATTTTTTTTCATCAGTGAAAATGCTTTTTTTTTCTAAGCAAAATAAAATTTGTAGTCTGCCATTATTTGGCACATTCATGCTACTAACTAAACTTTTTTTTTTTGAATACTTCACCTTGTTTATGTTCATAAAACAAATTATCTGTACAGTTTGGTATAAGTTTTATTTAAAGAAACCACAAAGGCCTCAAATGAATTGTGTATATAGTATGTTTTGTCCTAAAATGTGAAATTATTCATTTAATTTGGAAATGCCTTCATCTTATTGTACAGTCAATGTTGACGATAAATCCCTTCTTATTCATCTTCATTTGTTTAAATGCCTTACATCCTCAGAAACAAACATATGCCAGCATAGTTATTTAGTGGCAAGTGTATTAATTTATCAAAACATCTAATCATAATCATATCATATCTAATCATATAAGAGAACAAAACAAACAATATCAACTTGTTCAGATCCCAGTAAATGTGCCTCCATTAGTGGCTCATACCATAAAATTAGAACATTTGACGACATATTTAATGTGGATTCTATTTTAAAGTATTCTTTTAATGTGCCCATCTCAACATTAGTTCTGACACTGAATAACATTTGGATATTGCACTTTTAGACATGTGCATGAGAGAACACAAAGGCATTTAGCTTGAAGCTACAGCTACACATGCACATTTGGCAAGATTAAACAGGCACAGAATTGAAGCCACATGAGATCACAGGTTTAGAGCTTCGGCCACCTTTCTCTCCTCAGGAATACCATTTACCTACAATGAGAGGAACATTTTAGAAACATGAAATAGCTCATCTTGTTCTTTTTTGTTAAAACATTATCACAGATGCAAAGAGTATACTTGCCTCTAGCCTCCGAAAAGTCGACATACAATAATTATCTCCTTTGTTAGCATGAATGAATGAACAGCATGTTAGACAGGAAGAGATTTCACAGCCTTCTGATGGCAGTTCATTATGTGTACACTGGGGTTCACCAGAGAGCAATGAAAGAGACTAAAGCACCAAGACTGCAATTACCATCTCCACTGCTAGGAGAATGGCCACAGCCCTTAGTTTTTATGGATAATTTAAGAAAATGTTTAAATCTATTTCTGTGCCATCTGGTATCAGGTGCTGTTTGTATCAATGGGATGAAAAGCTTAGGCATCAGTTTTAAATGCTTCACTTACCAGAGGACTGCTGCTGTGGTATTTGGATCTGACTTTGAAGATTTCTGTGAATAAACACAAAGCTGTGGTCAAAATGCTCATTACTAACACTCTTTTAGGGTTAGGAAATGAGAACAGATTCCATTAAGAAAAAATAGCATAATGAGGGTCGGTTGCATTAAGAGTTCTTGCATAAACTAAACAAAAAAAACAACAGTTTCACGCACTTATTCTGCAACAGTGCAAAAGAGACAATGTGATCAGTGTCCGGCTCATAAACTAATGGTTCTAACGAGTCGGTTCTTTTCAGTGAATAGAAAAAAAATACTCAATACTCAACCAGTGCAGTACAATTTCCAAACGAATGAATGAGTATCCGTGAATGAGTCGGTTCTTTTTAATTATTCAAACATAAGCTTATTTTCTCACCCTCAAGTTGTTCCAAACCTGTATGAGTTTCTTTCTTCTGTTGAACAAAAAAGAAGATACTTTGAAGAATAACCAAACAGTTACTGGTAGACATTTACTTCCATAGTAAGTAAATACCATAGTATTACCATAGTATGGTTCATACAGGTTTGGAACAACATGACGGTGAGGAAATTATGACAAAATTAACATTTTTTGGTGAATCGTCTCTTTAAATTAGTGTAGTTACTGATGGAGAAATGCATCTTTGGTAAGAATTGTTTCAAATTTTTGTATTATTAAAACTGTAACACACTTGGCAATGGAACTGAATTTCCTTTTCAAAACACATATTCTATAAAAGTACTAATAAGATCATTAATGCAACCATCAAAGTAATCGTAATCATTCAATTCGTCGCAATTCCTATTCCGTGATCTTCTTATCACATAATTCTAGGTCAGTCGTACTGATGATATGTTAGATCTGTTCTAATCTCTCCAAGTCATCAGTGAGTTAATATTAGGTCACTGAGAGCTTCAAGCCTGTTTTTAAAGAACACTGGATTATAGTAACCTACTTTCTCATCTCTTCTTAAAGCAGATCCACCATTTCCAAACAAGAATTGTGCCTTACTTTCCACCCAGAAACCCTGATTAAAGCTAAAGCAACAGACTCACGTCTGCGTCTGCATGAGCGGCATGCTGGTGGTCTCGTAGTTGTCGGGATGGATGGGTGGCACCACCTCTCCGCTCACAGGATGGAAGACGGGCAGTGTCGAGAGAGGCCACGAAATCTCCCGGTTCTTAGACATGCTGCGAAGCTCCTTAGTAGACTTCTGAATGGAGCTGTGGTGAACCAGCTGAATACTGGGAATAGAAGGAGCAACTAAATAACTATTCAAAGCAAATGCATACACAAAGGTATAATACAGAATGTTTGACGCTGCTATGCAACCGCTAAACATTTATATAAACACTGAATTGTAATACTGGGTTATTAATCTATTTTGCAAAGGGGTATTTGATGAATATTTGAGTCTTTTGTCACACTACCTCATTATGAATTATTTACAATTATAATAAGCTGACATATATCTGTCACTGAAGCAGCTGCCCATTGATGACACCATGGAGACACGGAGGCGATTGTATGAATGAGATGGAAATGAACATGTCACCATGATGGAGGATTTGAGATAACAAAACATAGGGAAGCAAAAAAAAAAACCGGGGACCTATGTAAAGAAAGGAAAAAAGATCCGAAAGAGAGAAAGAAAAAGACCACAGGAGAGGGAACACTTACTCTGGTGTTTGCATGTTTCTTTTTTCCCTAGAAACAAAACAAAATGACTGAATTAAATTCTAATATTAATAGTTAAAGACAACCACACAAAAGCCAATGGAGAGGGAGTCAGGAGGGGAATGGAGGGGTGTGAATGAATCAACTGAGGTCTGGTGATGCAGGGGTCTCCTTCAGGCTGCGGCAGCTCTGATGGCGGGTGACATCACCAGGAAACACACTGGGATTGGCTGATAATGAAGAGGAAACATCTGCCGGAATGGCTCTGAATACAACAGATGGAACCTTTGGACTGAGTGTGTTTCAGTTAATGATTAAATGGTGAAAAAAAACCCTGATGCTTGATGAAGATGGTAAGCTGCTTTTTGGCAGGGATGCGACCCTGTCTTGCCTTCCAGAATTTGACAAATTCTAGAAAAGCCCTCAAGATCTTCACTTAACTGATTCAAAAGATGCCAGACTGGCACTACATGGTTTACTACGATCAAAAAGTAATCTAGCGTTTAAATGTTGATCATTAAACAATGGCCACTAAGTTCAAGAATTAAGTATAAGAGCAGTTTTGTGCTTGCTTTACTTTCACCAAGAGTTTAGCACTGGAACTTACACCCCTTCCCGTCGGCAGCACAAGGAGTAGCCGAGGATGATGAAGAGGACCAGGGCGACAGCTGAGGGCACCGCCAGGGTGATCAGGAAGTCAGCGAAATAGTCTCTACTTTTCAGTGACTCAGAAGGTGGGTTGTACTCGCCGATGTCCGGCAGCACACCTGTGCCCAGGTCTGGACGGTTACTGTGCACAGGAATAACCTTAGTGATGTCCACCTTCAAGAACAAAAGACAAACTGGGCTCAGCATAAATAAATGCTTAACACTATTAGGGAATAAATATGTTACACTATCTGCTCAATTTGTTTAGCAAAAAAAATCAAATAAATACATTTTTATTTTGAGTTACACTACAGTTTAAAAGTGTTTTTTAACATTTCTGAAGCGGAGGTCTCTTATGGCTGCATACAGCAAAATACAGTAAAAACTTCTGAAATATTATTACAATTAGAACTCTTTTCGATTTTAAAGGGGTCATATGTTGCTTTTTTAAAGATCATTATTTTGTGTATTTGGTGTAACAGAATATGTTGACATGTTTTAATGTTCAAAAAACACATTATTTTTCAAATACTGTACATTATTGTAGGTCCTCTATGCCCCGCCTCTCTCAAACGCTTCGTTTTCTACAAAGTCCCTCCTTCCGACAAGCGCAGTCTGCTCTGATTGGCCAGCTGACCCAGTGCATTGTGATTGGCCGAACACCGCAAGCACTCGTCGGAAATGTAACGCATCTTACCATAATCGCGAGCTTCATCTTTCAAAATAAATGTAAAGACAGAGCCCGAAAGGGGAACAGAGTCGCGTGACAGACACAGTGATGAAGCTGGTATGTGTTTGCAGTACACAAGCCACGGTTAAGACAGCTGACTCCACTGTGATGTGACCCCCCCATTTCTCTCTCTCTCTCTCTCTCTCTCTCGCTCTCTCTCTCTCTCGTGCTCTCTCGCGAGAGCTCTCTCTCTCGCGCTCTCTCGCTCTCTCTCACTCTCTCTCGCGCTCTCTCTCTCTCTCTCTCTCGCGCTCTCGCTCTCTCTCTCTCTCTCGCTCTC
>NW_015552597.1:355071-384832 GCF_001515605.1 Sinocyclocheilus anshuiensis | reverse complement strand
TTTTTTTTTTTTTTTTTTTTTAAACGTCTTATTATTATCAATGTTGTAAACCGTTATAATGTTGTAAGCCGCCTAATAATTTTGTGGAAACCATGATACTTTTTTTAGGTTTCTTTGATGAGTAGAAGTTCCACAGACCATTTTTTGAAATAGAATTTCAAATGACAAATGTCTGTACTGTCTCTTTTGATACATTTAATGTGTCTTTGCTGAATAAAAGTACTAATTTCTTTATAAAAAAAATCTCACTGACACCAAATGATGAAAAAAAAGGTAGTTTTTGATGCCCAATATTTTTCTTTTGCTGACTAAGCTGAATTGATGCCTCTGATATTAATCTTATATCTACTTTATCTCTAGCTTTATCTCAAGTTTTATGAATAATTATAATTAATATAATTAAACTTCTACTTTAAATATTGTGAAAACAATCATATTCAATAATGGCGGGGATTGTAAAAGTCTGTCTTCTTAAATGTTAATTTCAATGTTATGATTTCAATGTAAATGTTTTTCTCATTACGTCTCCCAATAGTAAAGTTACTTTTGGCACATATAGCTAAATGTTTCTTAAACCAAAAGATGGCTATTGTTGGATTAGGTTGTAAGTAAAGTTGGAATAATATCTGATTTGAGATGATGGAAAAATGGAATAAAATAATAATAAAAAAAAAAAAAGTATACTGTACATATACAAAAGTGCCTCTAAAAGTAAATGTCATGTTAACTTGCACACAACAGTGGCCTCTCATGGTGGATCTCATTCCACAGTATGAACCAGATCAGAGCCAGAGATCTGGTGCTCACCAGAGAGATCTTGCACCAGTCGATGTGAAACTGAGCTCTGAACTTCTTATCGCAGCTGATTACGGGCTCCATCTCCTGACTGCAGCGCAGCTGGTTCTGTGGGGTCTCCACCTCCCGAAGGCACGACGAGAACTGAACGTCTGCTCCCACCATCACATACACGCTGTGAACGTCACAGAGACTTACTGAAGGGCAAGGATTTATGCACAATATTCATAAATATTTAAGCTGAGTTTGACAGTGAATTAGCACTCGGCGTAACCATGATGTACAGGAAGCATAAAGGCTCTGACGACAATAGCACTAGATGGACAATATACATCTTCTGTCTGCAAATATGAGTGTTTTCTGCTCTAACCGAGAGCTTCTAAAATGCTTCATATAGAACATTTTATCTTCTGAAAGAGGACATGAATATTTGATGAGCAACTTATGCCAACACATGAGGGAATCCCTCTAAAGAAATGTGAACCGAGACGGGCAGCCTCTTACGTAAATTCACAGTCCAATACACACTTCTCTTCTGCCTTCTGGAACAAAATGTTCTCCCTTTCATGAGTTTTTTTTTTCAAAGAGTGAATTCATTTTTTAATAATGCAATTTATACAGTTACTAAACCACTTGTTAGCATAATTAAGATTAGCCAGAAGATACACTACTGCTACTACTTAATATTTGTTGATTTATATCACAAGTTCTGGGCCAATAAGATGTTTAAATAAATTCTTTTCAGTGTATCTTTAGATCTCACCCCTCTTTCAGGTCGTTGATGGGTAATGGCACTCGTCCGCCCCGGTCCAGCGCTGAAGTGATGTTGATGGCATTGAGCCTCTCTGGTTGCCACACGTTCTTGACAGCACCGAGAAAATCTCCCAGCACCTCACTGGCTAACATCTCCTCAACATTTATGTTCTTGATGAAGAACTCAGCCTGATAGGGCAGAGGAAATTCTGCCAGAGAGCAAAAGAGCACAGACATGAACATATCTTCCTGTATGCAATTAGAAGTAACCTAAACTAGGTTATATAACAGTTGGATAATATGGCTGTCATGTCGAAGTGTCTCTTTATGTCAGATGGTGGTGTGCATCACAGTAAGGTCACATCTGCACTGAAACAGTTGCTCAGCTTAAAGCTAAACACAGACCAGTAATGGGAATCTCATAGCATTTAATATAAACATAAAGCAGATCCGCCTGTGAAAGAGACAGCGAATATTTTGCAACATTTTTCCAAATATAATATGGTGAATATACTGTTAAAATACACAAATAAACAATGCTATTACCTGTTTAAAAAAAATCATCATTTTTTTTTACAGTGTTACATAATAGTGTTACAAAAACAACGTTAATGTCTGTCTGGTATATTCATGAATCTTATAATGACCTTAAAAATACATGTTTTCCATACTTTAGGATTATTCTCCATATTAAGGTTTTCAGTCAAACAACAAAGTCTTTCTTTGAGCATATGGCTGCATGTTATAATGAGATTTGCTAAATCAAAACAAAAAAGTCCTTGGCTCTCACCTTCTGTAGACATGATGTTTATCACCAAGTTGTGTCTGGCAGTTTCAAAAGTGCGTTTATTATACGCGGTAATCTGCAACATGCAAGAGGGAAAGTTTAAGCCCGGCTCAGGACAGCTTTACATTCATACCATGCAGAGAAAGTCAGAACCAGATGCAAACACATAAAGTTTCTCAAGGGTAAAGAAGAATAACAAAGCCAAATCCTTACATGAATCTAAAGCCTGAACAATACACAAAGAGGAGATAAGCATTCTCATGCATACAATTTCAACTTTGCCCTGTTACCTTCTATTTTCCTAGCAAAAAATGATTAGATTTATTTCTACAAAAAATAAAAACTATACACTGCTGTTCAAAAGTTGGGTCGGTAAGATTTTTAAAAACGTTTTTATTTGAAGCATTTTTTGTAACATTATAATATTGGCTTTACTGTCAATTTTGATCAATTTAATGCATCCTTGCTGAATAAAAAGTATTAATTTCTTTCAAAGGAACTTTACTGACCCCAAACTTTTAAACGGTAGTGTATATGAGGTCAGATGTGTTTATACATAACACACCTCAATGATAGTCGGCTTGCCCACATGTTCAGCGGTTGGTGAGCCATAGAGGACTCCATCACTATGAGAGGTTCTCTGAATGTACCGCAGCCATCCAGGCCTGTCGGGATAGCCTTTAAGGTTGGTGTTAAATGTGATGGGGTCATTACTCGAATCACCTGAAATGAAGAATAATTTTCAGTTGTATTTATTTAAGCAATAAGGTATGACAGACTGTGCCAATTGTGCTTTTGCATGGCTACAGCAAAATAAAAATATTATGGAGAGAAATGTTCTTTACATTCATTATGTGCCATATTTCCTTAGAAGATATAGGCTCTGACATGTAAACTGACTTTAATATGTTTCGTGTGCAGTGATATTTGCTACTTATGCAAAGTAGCTACTAAGGTGAACAGGTGTTTCATAAAATTAATAGAGCGAAACATTTATTCTGTATAGGCACATTACTGTGTAAGTAGTGGAGTAAATATACCTGCTTTTGGATACGGTGGGAACTCCCCTTTAAAGTATTCCCTCTCTAGCACATGAACAAAAAGCACTCCGGCAGAAGGATAAACGTTGCGGTCCGCATGCGACTTAGAGAGGATGGTGACCACTGGTGTGGACAGAAATGACAAAAGAATTAAATGCAGTGTAATGTGGCAGACTAAATTCCCTTACTGTAAACGGTAAAACATCTGCACAGACAATAAAGAAATAGCTATTAGAAAACAATCAAATATATATACACACTACCATTCAAATGTTTGGGGTCAGTACAATTTTTTTGAAAATAAATTAATACTTCTATTCAGCAAGGACAAATTATGATCAAGTAAAGACATTTATAAAGATTTTTTGACAAAAACATTAAGCAGCACAATTTTTTGAAATATGTATAATACGTTTTTCTTGAGCACCAAATCATCATATTAGAATGATATCTAAAGGATCATGTGACATTGAAAATTGGAGTAATGGCTGCTGAAAATTCAGCTTTGCCATCATCACATGAATAAATGACATTAAAATAGAATAGTTATTTGAATTGTAATAATATCTCACAATATTACAGTTTTACTCTATTTTTGATTGAATAAATGCAGCCTTGGTGAGAATAGGAGACGTCTATCAAAAACTATTAAATGGTAGTGTATATACTTTATATAAAACCAAACATAAAATTTTAATAGAAATTTAAAAAATAAATAAATAAGATTTTGTTATACCATAATAAACAATTTGATGCTTGAGACAGACATAACAAATAATGTTATAATTTAGGTTTATGATTTAGAGAAGCTTAACAGTGATTATTTTTGCATTCATAATTGTTTGTCCTTTTCCAGTACTCCAATGTAAACTCTCTATTTTAACTTGTATTTATTTTTAATGCATTTATGTAACGGGGTGTGTTTCTTTCTTTTAAAAATCATCTGAGTGGGAGTGTGTGAGAATGTGTTATGTGAGCAAGTGGGTAAGTGTGTGTTGGGTATCAGGCCAATCAGTCCTACTAGGACGGTAGTACAGTGAGTCACAATCTCAAATGCTCAATGCACCTCTCACACGCCTTCCCCCACCCCTCACTCTGCACATCAAAACCCTTTCTCTGGCATAACACATGCACACATACTCCCCATTCAAGCATTATTTAAAAGGAAAGTACTCATTTTTTTCAGCAGTTTATAATAGATCCTGGAGAGATGGCTGCCAGCATGCTTTTACAGTCTTTCTTTTCTCACTTGAAGTCAGCTGGGAGGAAGCTGGTTTTAAATCTCCACAGGGGAGTGTGCTGCAGTGGGAGAAAGCTACTGCAGCGATGCACTACAGAAATGCCAGATCTCTTCAAGTTTTCAGATACAAAACAGCTCCTAGTACATCACTCAAGGCAGAGCATGTGCTTACATGGCTCCAGACTGCGACTAAACGGCTCGCATTTGTGACCAAAAATATTAATTTTGCTGAGATCGCCACTGGCAACTATATAAATGTACATGTTCTGACTTAAAAATTTGCATGTAATGCCTTAAATGAATTGTGACTGACGTGTGAAAGACGTTTAGTTCCCACTTTAAGTGAACCTTAAAATTCCCAGGACATCTACAAAATGGATTAAAATGCTGATGCAGTATAAGGAGGGGAGACATAAATACATGACAGTATGAATGAAATGTAAAGGTGTTTAAAAATAAATAAATAAATAAAACACGTTTATTCTGTGTTATTAAAAAATTAATTTGGCACCTATTTTTGTTTCTTATAGAAGGCAATGGCTCCTTAAGTGATTTTTTTTGTCTGGAGCCCTGGCTTACATGGAGGCACATTAAACTGGTCAGGACAGCACAAACCAAGGGATTACACAAAGAAAGTTGACATAATGACTTCGAATCTTCAGATCCGAGTCCTCTCAAAACCTGAATGAAATAATAATAATTAATTCCCTTACAAATGAGTTAATTTCTTACAAATATGAAGACATAAAGATAAAATAATCTTTCGATACATCAACAAACAAACAAAACTGTCCAGTGGATTAGAACCAGCCTACCCCAAAAATGATCTCTTTCACACACACACACACACACACACAAGCATAATGTCTATAAGAGTATATAATATGTAAATTATTTAAATTTTAAATGAATAAAATAAATGCTATTTTTAAATTGCACTTTAATTTACACTATTTGCAATTAATGTTATGCTATTATTCCTGCAGAAAGCAGGCTGTAAACAGAATGATTATGTACATTATTGGTCCAATTATGATCAAATGATGAAGAAGACCATTATAATTAGGCTATATTGAGACAAGCGGTGAAGACTTTTAGTATTTTATAGAGCTGATTCAGGTATCTAAATCACAACAATAAATTCACACACACCAACACACCTATATATTGTGCATCAAAAGATATTTTTAAATATATTTAAATATTATTAGTTGTTATTTTATGCAAATTATTTACAATTGTATTTAAATTAATAAAATGATTGTTAATATATTTTCTTGGTAAATTATGTCCTATTCAAAATGTTATGCTATTATTGTTGCAGAGGGCAGGCTGTAAATTCTCTAGTGATTACTGATGTAGCAAATTATCGAATAATGATCAATTGATATTTATAATGGGAGATTACAACAGAGTACAGGCCATATTCAAACAAGCGGCGCAGACTAGCACACTTTTACAATTTTCTGGATCTCATTGTTAGAGTGATGCTCTACAGTCACACTAAAGTATGCAGATTTCGGTAGTTACTGCATCCTCCACAACATAGCACTCAGAATGAGAAACTGTGTCATGCGAACTGCACTATACAGATTTTTTTGCATTTTTGTGTTACCTCATTTGCATAAATTCTTTAGTGAACTTATTGCTAAAGCAATGCGGACATTGCATGTAAATAAACACTATAAGCAAGCATAATTCATAATTTAATGAGTTACATGACTTTTTTATGGAAAGGTGTTCTATTCCAATAAGACTTGCGCGTCTGGTCACGTGCAGAATTGTGAAAAAACTGCAGTTCAAACTGCGGTTCAACTTCAATCTGACAACGCAATTGATCTGTTTCTGGGGTGTTGATGGCTGTGGTTTTGTGCACATGGGGTTTATTCTGTCACCCTGAGGGCGACCTTAGCCCAGAGCCTGATATAAACCCGAAAGCAACAAAACCACATCCCAGACTCTATAAAATGTAGGGGTGTAACAGTTCTCGGTTAAAAAAAAAAATCGAACCGTACCATTCTCCACCCACGGTTCGGCACACACTTGCACTGCGGTTCAACTTCAATCTGACAACGCATTTGTAATATGGTTTGTTAAAAATAACAACACATAAAACAGATAGAGTTAGGCTAATGCATGTTTCTGTCGTTGGATACGCATTCTGGCTTCCCAATACATTACAACAACGATGAACAAAAAAAACGTGCACAAACCTCTTTGTAAACTTTGTTCAATGCCAGTGCCGTATGCACGAATTTAACCAGTCATTTATGCCGTCATCACCTGAACAGCACACGTTGCTATCTGTGTTTAAACTAAATGCATTTATGCCTTGCCTGTTTAAACATTCAAGAGCCAAAAGACACGAATGAAAACTCGCATTCAGGTCTCACGTCTCAGACAGCGCGCACATATTGAGTTCTCTTTCAAGTCTTGTGCTTGAATGGACAAATTCACACAAAAATTATGTCCAACATGCCCGTCTTGGTGAGCATCCTAGCAGACATAGTCGGATGAACGTACAGCATCATCAGTGTACTGGATCCGTGCATTGTCTTAAAGTGACAGCAGACTATATACCTGCTGTCTGTGTTTTTAATGTTAATCAAAAAAAACAAAAGACAAGGATATCATTCACTGCTCTTTATTGAATAGCTTTTGTAACTTTAATAAGGATTAATCTTCAATTTATACAGTCAAATATGCAATGTTTTTTACATTTGATTATTTTATTCAATTTCTGTACCTAAAAACTAAACTTAGAACTACCTAAAAAAACCTGAAAAGCACTTTTTATTTTATTTATCTTTGCTCTATTGTATTTATTTGTGATGTTGCTTGTAGTTAATTTGTTCTTATTATCTATTTTTATTTGACAGTATAGGCCTAGTCCTTTTTCCCCTAAAATAGCACATACCGAACCGTATGTCAAAACCATGATAAAAAATTAACCGTGAGTAATTTGAACCATTACACCCCTAATAAACTGATTTGAATACTATGTGAACTCAAGGCAATCTGAAGGTAATCCACAACACTATATTCTAATGGATCAACCATTAATGGTTAATGCCAAACTTTTCAACACTAAGTAATGGAAGAGCGAACACACACATGCGCAAACACACACACAAATTACAGACAGCCCTGCAGTAGAAATGGCTAATCCTGGTTTATGATTTTGTGGGCCGACCTTGGGTGGGCCAAATGAAGATATTCATCATGTGCCAACTGAGAAAAGACACTTTCTCTTTCGCTCCCTCCCTTTCCGTGACACAGCCAGGGATGTCCTACTGAACTGTCGAATCAGCGCTGTGCTGACTTCTCTTTTCCGGTCAAAGGGGAATTCATGCACTTCACGATTCATTGGGGGGGGGGCAGTGCAGACTAATTGCAGGATTGTGAAGACATCAAACTGTTCAAAGTACTGCGCCTGGATGTCAGTGTTATGCACAAAACTGGGTCAGCTTGTCATGACTAAGCTGTAGCCGGGAACACACTCAAAGTGAAGTGAGTGAATGCTTTTCTCAAGCCGTCCATTTATCAGGTAATACCGATTTTCATTTTAATACATTTGAATAGTGGACACTGGTTTTAATATCAATGCATTCATTTATAATGGACATAAAATGCAAAATGTATTATGCACATCAAAAGGTGTATGTGAAACTGTAAACAATTAAAAAAAAAAAAATGTTATATATTAGAGGTTGAATAACTGGGCAACTGCATGTTATAATATACAAACAGTGGTTTTGTTAAAGGAGTAGTTCTTCCCCTTCTACTTCAAAAGAGTCAAGAGGAAGGTGAATTATATAGGTTGGTGATTCAGCACGTTGGCAGGTGTTAAGCCCAAAAAGCTTTACACAGCAAAGTGCTGTGCATGTTATGATCGCTTCAAACATGTCGGCTTTGTCTCAAAATCTAGTGAGCTGCCTACCTAGTCAGCATTATGAATCTCACATGTACCACTTTGGGTATCTGGCTATGCATGCCTATAATGCCCAAGCCTTCTGTATAAGTAGTTCATGAATTAATCAGTGTACTGAATTAATATTTTAAGAGAATGAATCATTCCAGTTCACCTGACTCATATTTTTCATTCATCTGCTGTACATCTCTCCTTTTTTAAAGTAGGCTATATGACTGCGTTAGTCGATTATTGTTATTTCTTGATAAAAGCAATTCACAGCAGTTCATAAAATTATGAAAAACAACAATAGATCTGTTATGTTGTTTTCTGTGGTCTCCCAGTCGATTTTTCATTGTAACGTTAAACAAAAATGAAAACATTAATTATCTAGCATAACCTGCAGAAAAGGCCACTGAACCGATTCAAAAGATTCGATCCACAATCCCCACCGTTACTAGGCAGGTAACATACTCGTTTTTGAGACACAGCCAGTCTTTACAATCACTCACCGCCACTCTGAAACACAGATCTCTGTTTGGAGTCGATTAAAGCCCGGGTTTGGCCGTCTATGCCACTGACAGAACGAACAATTGCGGCTTTTACAACGGACAAAGAAAAATAATAGAGGAAAAAGTGTCATAAAACCATTTAACGAAAAACGGCGTCGTGATCTTGACCAGACAACAAATGACAAGAAATTGACAAGAAATCCCTGTTGTTTAGGCAAAAGAACCAAGTGTAATTATGTTGCTGGCATTTAGCTACCGTATAAGACCAGCGGCAGGTATAAAATAATATATTATTAGTGGAATCTGCTATATTAACGTCACCTACACGTAATACAGTTGACATACCGTCTCTGCCGCTTTGAATTAACGATTAACTGCCAGTCAGTTTATCCATATGATGTAATGAGAACGAGAGCTATTCCGTTAGCCAGCAGGCTAGCTATCATCCAATGGAAAAGAACGAGTATTTCTCCCAGTGTCGTCGTCTCAGGTCTACTATATACGTACCCACTATGAGCCCCGCGAAAACGCCAACCGAGGCCATCGTTCACTTGCCGCAGTGGCTTTTAACATCACACATTTGAAGTGTCGCTGGTGGTCCTCGGGATGTGACAGCCATAAGCATCATCCTCCGCTGCTCGGATTCCTCCCACTCACTGAAGCTGATGGGCGCTGGTTGGCTGAAACATCTGGCGCAGATGCTGGAAAAAATCACAAGCTATATTTACAGGGGGACCCAGTTAGGACGGAATGGAAAACATATGTAGTACAAACCACACAATAATTATTTTGTAGAATGCAAACCGAAGCATTTATTATTATTATTATTATTTGGTTTATGATATAAGATTTAAATAGATGTTTATATAATTTGCATAATATCTATCTAACTAGCTCCCACATGACTACTTTTGCTCATGTTTTCAACTTATGTGTATTCTGTCAAATTTGTTTCAGTCATTTTTTGCCATTTTTTTATTTAGGCTACCTGAACAAATTTCTGAAAACTTTGCTTAGATTTGAAGTCTTTCTTGCTGAGATTTCCCATACTGTGTTAAATCTGACCAAATTATTAGCTATATATTATCTTATCTTTTGTACTGATTTGTCCTTTGTTTAGCTGTTTGTATTTCTCCTTTTCCATTCATTCATTCATTCATTCATTCATTCATTCATTTCAATGCAATACTGTTCCTTATTTGTAATTAAAAAGATGATCAGTGGGAAAAAAATTAATGTTTTATAATTAAATATAATTACAATAACAATTGTGATAATATTAGCAATAATTATTAGTATTAAAAAAGCACATATTGTATTATATATATAATTTAAAGTGGCTGAAAAAAGTGCAATATGTTTATCTTTGCTGTTTGTGACTGACACCACTTTGATTTTACTTTCAATTTTAAAATTGATGACTTGTGTAATATGTACACAGTAGCATGACCACTGAAATGTGATTTATTTATTTATTTGGTTTCAGCATGTAGTGCAAATGCAGTGCTGTAAGACACAAACGCAACCCCTCTCTAAGGATAATGCACAGGAGACTCCTCCCTCCCCCATCCATCATGCCCCTTAAGCTCTAAAGATGACAATGAGATAAGGTCTATTAAAATGTATTCAACCCCCCGTGGAGAGGTGGAGCACGCAAATGGTCATGGCCATTTGCACTGTGCACAACTGGACAGCCTATAGCGAGCACCATGAGTGGTACAAACCTTCTGTTGGGTCTGTATCCTTTTTTTGTACCTCGCATGAACAAAAGTGTTACTAGGCTGCATTCTGTGCCATCAAGATTTTAGGTTGCTAAGCAACAACTCCAGACAACCGCTGACAGGAATACAAGGGTATCAAATGTTATGCAATAAATAGTACTAAAAAAAAAAAAAAACATGAGGGTGTAACAGAATATTTCTGTTGTGCTACCCGTAACACAGTTGAGCAGTTTCATTAAATTTCCTTGCCAGTCTTTGGGTTAAAGGCACAAAACCAAAGAGTTTGGCTTCAAAATTGGCTTAATGAAACAAACAAGAAGTAAACAAAATCAATTTGGGCCTAGATTGCAGTACACATCACTAGCTTAAACCTTGTAAAAAAAATGTTTTTTAAATCAGAATATAGATATGTTTTTCTCATTCTCTGAATAATTCATTATTTTTATATTTATACTTTTAGAACTGACTTTATGCCACTATCCTTATACTGCATAGGCGGCACAGATGCTGTATCTGAAGTGGCATAAACACAAAAAAGTGCATTTAGACAGACTATTTCATGGCAGCATAAATGCATTTACGAAAAAGTGCATTTTGTGAATGTGAAATATTATTGACTGAATTTTGTTTATATTAATTATTAAAAATGTTTTACATTTTAAAATGGTAAATATTGCAAACATGAAATAATGAACGCAAATATGAAATTATACATATGTCAATTAAAAATTCTAAAATATATATACAATATATACTCTTGTCATGTCAACACAGAACAGAATACAGGAGCTGCCATTTATATGTGTGTATATATATATATATATATATAGGCCTATATGGCATAACGCTATAAATATATATTCCCTGAATTCTGAATGCTCCCAAATTCTATGTAAAAACTCAATTGTTGGCTATTTGATCAGCTGATCACATTATAGATTGTATTGAATTCTCCTTCTTGTCACCACGTGGCCTCTAACGCAACCACTAGTTATTATGCTGCGATTTTAATTACTTACTTTCCTTTGCCAGACTGCAGTTTGCTCGTTCCCTCTCTACACAGATTACTGGACTAAACCATTCTTGAATGTTAACACACCTGTCACACTGTTGAAGCTCTCATTAAAATAGCACACAAGTAACACAGTTGCGGTAAATAAGTTTAGAAATACGGAACTGGTTTCGTTTGAGTGATAGTTTGACTCTGAATGGTGTTGTGTATCAATACCCCTACTAAGGGAATGGCGGCATCACCCCTCGCCTGCAATGACGTTGTCTAGCTGCGCTCTCGTGTTTATGTGCGTGTGTGTGTGTGTGTGTAAAGCCCTGCTTGTATGTCATATTGTGTCAATTGTCTGGTGAAGTCCAGCATGGCGGCTTGATGCTGATAGCGGAGCTGAATTGAAATGTTGTTCGATGTCATTCCCCTTTGGTCAATGATTTAAAGCGAGAACACATTTATTCCTGGGATAACTGACATTGCATTTGAAGGCGTAGGTAAGTCACTCTTTTGTTTTGGAGCAACAACAAGGGAGTTAAGCAATACTTGTGCCACTTCTGTTTCGTGTTTGTGTGCGATGTTTTGCTAGTTGTGGCTAAATACACTCGCTGGAATGAGCTAGGTCTGTAATTTTGGAGTGTTTATGGACCTGGGTTTGTACGATGGAGCTGTCAGTGATGCAGGCGATGTGATGTGATGCGCGTAAGGGTTGGTTGTTCATCATCTTTGAATAGCGCAATGGTCGCACTTTTGCTAAATGCATATTTACATTTCCCACAAATGTGTTTCACGTTTATTTGCGTTATGCATGTTGTGAGCGTTAAATGCACGCTGTTATCTAACCAACAACAACTGTTTTACATCATGCAGGTAGCGCGCACAGTTATATTTTTGTCCTTGTGTTGGTCTGAAATGTGCATCTGCCTTTCCGTGCTCTTATTATCGATATAAAATATTCATTCATGAGATGTGGGGTGGATTTTAAAACCATCCTGGCAGACTAAAATGCAGCGGCTGTCTGCGGTTTACACGATGGGTGATGGAAGGCAAATCTAATCTGTGAGTCACATCGAGATCTGCGTCGAAAACACATCGTGCATCAACATCATCGCGCTGAAATTGAGTGCTCCGTCGACCCTTATGGCAAAGTGATGATCACGCATTATGTTCAAGAACCAGGGCGGTGGATTCTAGAGCCAGTGCAAAGGCATCTTCCAGCATCCGAGCCCCTATTCGATGTGTTGTTTACAAACTGATGTGCAGAGTTGCTTTAGAGATGTTGTTGTTTTCATCTGCCCTGCTGCTGTTTAGTAGGCTATTGTAACAACGAATTTGGGGAAGTGACTCTATTAAGTCAACCCAAATCTAAGTTTCACATGTTTTTGTGTAGATATGTGAGCAGACTTAAAGTTAAGTTTGAGATTCATGTCTCATCAAAACACTAACAAAATTAAACTGCTTTATTTAATTGCAAATTTCAGAGTGGGCTTATAATGTGTATACATTATATACTGGAATATACATTTCCAATGTAAATGTTTCACATCATATTAGACACTTCAATTTAGATTCATTTTTGATTAGTCAGCGTGACTAATTAAAGAGCTGCTGTTCAAACTGGAGTATCTGAGCAGCATCCATTCAACAATATCCAATCATTCTCAGTCTGGATGTTACTTTAATCTTACCATGGTCATCTTAAAGTCAGCCAGTTTCTCTGGTACACTCCTTTCTGAGCATCTATTTGGACTTTTAAGCTTTCTGTCTCAGGTCATTGTATCAACTTCATTTTTTTTTTTTTTTGCCAATGCTGCAGCTTGTTGTGAGACTCAGTGTGTCTCCACAATAAAATGTAAGTGGGTAAAGTTCTTGAATTAAAAGGTTGTGTTCTGAGCACAGTGATTTCAGTTAATGCTTTTTATAAGAAGTTCTGTACTGTAGGTTCTTATCTTAGTGAGCTTATTAGGAACAATATGGGTCAATGCAGTCATTTCTAATAATCCGACTTGACAAAAAAAAAGTTATATTTCTTTGATTATACTCACAGACAGATCATTAGATATTTTTTGGCTCAAAAAGCTTCTATATATATAATTTTATGTTCATTCTGAAGCATCATGTGACACTGAAGACTGGAGTAATGACTACTGAAAATTCAGCTTTGCCATCACAGAAATAAATTACATTTTAAAATATATTCAAATAGTAAACTTTGTTTTTAAATTGTAGTAATATTTCACAATATTACTGTTTTTACAGTATTTTTGATCAAATAAATGCTTGAACTTGAATGAACACAAGACTACTTTCAAAAACATTAAAAAACATACCAACCCCAAACTTTTGAATGTTAGTTTATATACTGTATGTATATAATATAACAACAACTAGGCCTATGTGGCACTTATTGCATATATGGGCTTAAGGTCACTTACTCTATAGGGTCACAAATTAATGACAAGTTTCCACTTTTTACAGTGTATAATTGTTTGCTGTGCACACATAATTGCATAATTTGTAAACAAACAAGCTACTCATAACATTTTTGTAAATGTTTACAGGAATTCCCAACAAAATGTGATTGCACCCAACAAACATCCTGAAGGAATGTTACTGAATATTTGAAAAGACCTCCATTGTCGAGGCTAAGATGTTGAAGACAGAGGCCTCGGCAGAGAGAAATACCCTGAGGAGCGCTTCCCCACACCGGAATGCCTACAGGGCGGAGTTCCAGGCTCTAAAGAAGGCTTTTGACCAACCGAGACAGGATGGAGACCCCAAACTCAAGGACACGGAGGGGGTCAGGCAGCCTCGAGGGCGGCAATACGGGGCCCATGTCAGTCGCATCAAGAACATGTTCATGCAGATGGGGACTGAGAACGCTGGGTCCAACAGACAATCGAGGGATGAGACCTCCCCGCCGAAACTCAACAAGCCAACAAACTTCATCAACAAGGTGGATGGGTCAGTGGTCAAATTCCAGCATGGCACTGGAGAGCGGACTACCGGTGGCCAGCATAACTCAAAGTTCTCAGAAACAAGGAAACTCTTTGAGCAGAGCTCCAGAGATGCTTCACAGTCGCCCGTGTACTCTTACGGCCGGGACAAGAGGGGTTCTCACGAGCATTTGGATGACTGGCGGGGGGCGCGTTCTAACAGAGGCAGTACGGACTCTTTGGATAGTCTTTGCTCCAGGACAGAGGCCTCATCTCCCACTGTGAGTCAGCTCAGTGCTGTGTTCGAAAATATAGACCAACAGGGCTCCGGTGGTACTTTCCGAAGAGGCCATGGAGGTGGAAGAGGACTGTACTCCCCAGATGGCTTACAGAGACACGGGGAGGCCAGCGTGGACGACACCAGTGCGCGACAGTCTCCTTCACATGGTTTTTACAGGACGCAAGTGGGTAGCAAGCACAATCTGCCGGTTTCTTCGTCTTCAGAAGATCTTCTCAGTCCTAGTCCTCTGTCGGAGGCCGTGGACCAGATGAAAACTGATGAGAAGAAGCCCCAGGAAACCTCCAAGGTGGTTTATGGATCCAGTGAACCCAAACCAAAAGATGAGGTAAACTCAACCGAGGCCGTAGATGGTTCTTCAGCTGCGGCTCAAGTCAATGACGCTGCAGGAAATTCACATGAGTCTACAGCTACCAAGGTCCACGAGGACACAGACGGTCATGTGAAAGAGGAGTCTAGCCGGATTACCGAGGATCAAATTGAAGAACCCAATGAGGAATACTGTAGCAGTGAGAGAGTTATTTTCAATGCCGATGGAGATGCTTGCTACCAGGGCTGGGGGGAGAGCTGCACCGACCCAGAGGATGACCTATATGGTGATGATCTTTCCTATGACCCAGGATCAGAGATTACAGAGATTCCTGGTCTTCCAGAGGAGGACAAGGAGGAAATTCCACAAAAACGGAAAATTCGATTCAGCTCTGCTCCCATAAAAGTAAGTTTATTGCTGGTCTTTAACCAGATTAATGGGTCAGTTATGTGACCTTTAAAGTTGACATGAATGGAAATTCAGTTTTCTAAATGCATCTTATTAATCTTATTGTGAACAATTCATCCACTCATGTTTCATTTTTTAAAACTTTTTCCAAATTTTTTATTAAAATGTGAAAAACTCAGTCTTACAGAGAAACAAATGTCTTTTCTCTGGTGACCTATGGTGGACTTCCCCAATTATTTTTTTCTGTTTAAACCCCGCCTCATATTCAGATCTGCTTCCATCCAATCAACAGTCAATGGATAGAACCAATTTCCACCTTACATTTTTTTTCTTTTCCGATAATCACAAAACAGAAGAAAAGATCTTTCACTACTTCCATTCCGTGTTGTTTTATTATTATTTAAATATTATTATAGTATTTATTAATCTTTTTCATTGGCTTTTATTTTTAAATTGTAGTTAAAATTTTAAAAATTTGTTATGTGCAGTAGTTATTTTCATTGGTTTTTGTTTTTAAAATATTTCTATTTAGCAGTTTTAGTTCTTGTAATTTTTGTACTTAAGTTTAAAAATTAAAGATTTCAATTATTTTTAATAATTTAGTTTTAGTTAACAATAACAATGCAGCTTTTGTTCCATTGCGACAGTATTATTCAGAAATACATTTCATAAATGTACTGACTTAACATTTCATAAATGCACTGTTTTTTTTTCATTCTTTTTGCCTTGAAAAATATATTAAAATTTTTTGAAATTAGTGATTATGGTATGCTCACTTAATAGCATAATCATTTTTCAAAACAATGTAAAACTCACATGAATACAAAGAGTACATTTGTATTTTATATTTTTCCTTCCTTTTAAAAGATTTTTATTTTCTTTCTCATGGACACTCTTAAATGTCATTGGCCCTAGTTTACACTTACAGTATATTTTCCAAATCTAGGTATGCTTTAAATTTTCTTAAACAGACTTGCTTAGAGATCACCTGCATCTTGTTATTATTGAGTTCCTGTTGTTCATCTTGTCTGAAAGCATAGTCATAATTGAATCTGTAGAGGCCATTGATGCCCTTTTTTTATTGTTTTTCTCCAAATCTAGTGAGAGCAATTCTCTGTTTTGCCAGCCTATGTTAGTGCTATTTAGATAATGAGCAGACAGAACCATAAACTGACATCCAGAGGCCCACTCATGCCTGCAAGGAGATGAACACATATAGCTTCTGTCCTCACATGCCTCACTGGCTCTCCTTGCTGTAACTTTTCACACCACCACTGTCCCCATGTTTGTCAATCCATGCTCCTCTAGTCTAGACTATATCAAGTCACGCTCCCATGAGAACATGGATAACCGCTGTGTTCGCAGCTTTTTTCCAAGGTGAAGCATGAAGGTAATTACAGTCTGTCTATCGATGTCTTGTTTGGAAGGAGGCTACAGAATCACATTGTTTAAGAGGGGATTTTTATGATGTTAATTTCTCAGAAATGCATTTTACAGTCAATTAGAGTTCAGATAAATTCACTTAGCCAGCATTTAAATCAATTATCTTTGATTTGGCCATATAATAGCACAGCTGTGGACTAGAACTGTTGTCATTGATTATTTGCGATATCATGAAAATCGCTGCTGAATGTTTGAGCTGCTGGAAATGTGTTTACATCTCTGGCTATTAACTCCGATCAGAAGCTGGATGGAGATGTGGGAAAATGCTTGAAAACAAATGTCCCCTGGTTGGATCAGTCCCATTAATACCCTTAAGCAGGGCTGGATCGGTTCCCCTCCTTCTCTCAATGGGTAAACGTGATGTTTGCTCACTAATCTCCCTCACACAAGCTGAATTTCATCGAGCGGTCGTGGTGTGCCGGTATTAACTGAATTAAAAGGTCTGTTTGTACACCTTTTTGCTCTTGAAGTATTGTATTCTTAGGGTCCCTTAATCAGATCACATCCCATTCTCACTCTCCATTTGAAATCTTGGATCCGGCTGCTAATTATAAACGTGAAATATAGGTCTTCACAGCTGCCGAATTACAAAAGTGTGACAGTGCATTCGAACATATGGTTCGAAACTGGCATTTAGATCAGTCTGGTAATACAGAAGTGTCCTTTTACTGTGTTCTTTCATAAAGCATAGTACTGTAACAGGTGGAGCAACCAGAAAATTCCAGACTTTTGTAAAATGGCATTGTGCCGGCTGGGTTAACTGTCAACTGGACTGAACTGCCCTGGTCATTAGTTTGACAAAGAAAGACTTTTTCATGAGTCAGGGAATTTTGAACCCAGGCCACATGGTTTTTCTGAAGACATGGAGGAAATAACAGTCTGTGGTCTATGTTCAGACTTGAGTAAGCGACTGATTTGTGGTAAAATGTTGTCCATTCATAAGACTAGACTAGCTTGTCGTTGAATAGAAGTGTCAGTCATTAATCATACTGAACATTTTCTCTCTTGCTCATCATGTTTCTTAGTCGTTCATTAAGTGGGTCGTTTCCATATCAAAGCGTTTCAATGCGTAATTAATGTAGAGTTGCTATAAGAGGCTCTTGTGCGAGCAGCTCTAGTGGCTGTGTGGAATAACAGCACTCTCAAAGGCCCTTCCCTCAATTTACTCTGATGATTACAGGTTCATCAGTTTCAAAATGATCACATCATAATTCTCTGATTCAACTTTTTCAATTTCATGCAATAAATTAGGCTTGTATTATTTATCCTTTTCCATCTGCATGTTTGATTATTTGATTAATGACTTAGCGTTGTGCTTGCCAAACCGAGTCATAGGTCTGTTTAGATGGGGTTTATTACCTAAATTCAGGTAATAAAATGCAAAAAATAATGCCTATTTAGCATAGCAAAATTAATAGACTTGCCTTTTTTTTACTTTTAAAAGGACGGTCAAAAATGTGGTCTTTTCAGGTCTGCGCGTCTGTGGACAAGTTGCATATCATCCTTACATCCTATAGACCAGGGATCCTCAAATCTGGCCCACGAGATCCACTTTCCTGCAGAGTTTAGCTCTAACCCTAATCAAACACACCTGAGCATACTAATCAATGTCTTCAGGATCATTAGAAAATCACAGGTAGGTGAGTTTGATCAGGGTTGGAGCTAAACTCTGCAGCGCATTGGCCCTCCAGGGCAAGGTTTGAGGAACCCTGCTATAGACCTTCAGCGCCATATTTAATTTGACAGAAATGAAAACGAGGCTTTTTAAGGGAGAGAAGTACAGCTTATTCAAAGTATGTTTCTACGTTTAACAACATACTAATTGTTCGGCTGATGAAACATTTTTCTGACAAAAACTTTCAGAAGACAAATGCTCCATAATACAGTTTGGTGAGTTGTGAAATCATCTTGGACCTTTACAGTGCGTGCCATTATAAAGACTGCAAGTCTATCCCTCACAGCCTTGTTTTCATCTGCGCTAAATTCAATATGGTGTCTAACCTGAATTACAGTAGGTCTATTGGTGGGTGTGTGCAGTTTGTGGTACTGTAAAATTAGTAATTTTTATTGGTTGATGAAAGGGATATTTCACTGAAATATGACATTTTTTCACCCTCATGTTGTTCCAAACCTGTATGACTTTTTCTCCAGTGAAACACTAAAGGAGAATTTATGAAGAATGTATATGATAACTGTCTTGTCATTGCAAAAAAAAATTTGGATTTGAAGCTTTCAAACTTCAAAAAGGATGTGAAAGCACCATAAAAATAGCATATAACATAGTATATTGTGGGCTTTTCTGAAGTCATATGATAGCTTTTGGTGTGAAATTTGAGAATGTAACTTGAAATTTCCACTGAAAAAAGAATGTCATACAGGTTTGAAATGACATAAGGGTGAGTAAATGATGACAGAATTTCCATTTTGGAGTGAACTACGCCTTTTGGGACTTTTCTTTTCTTTCTATGATTAAAAAAATTGTAGTACTGTGATGGGTCACCACATGAGGTCCAATATAAAAATCAGGATCTTAAAGCAAAAAATCCACTGACCTAGCTGACTTTAATGGATTTATTCCACAGGGGTAGTTTTGTAACCACTGGAGGCAGTGGAGGGCACTTCAAGTCAGTTTCATTGACCTGACTCAATGTGCACATCCTTTTAGTCTAGCTCTGATAATGAGGACATTGCATCCAGTAGCCAAGTCCTCTGCCTGTCCTTTTTTGTAGATGGATGTTAGTTGCACAAATCAGTTTTACTACTTTTGCAGCTTTTCACCCATTATGTTACGAAAGCATGTGCCTTACCACTGCAAAACAAGAAATGAAACAAAACGAGAGAAAAAAAATGTTGCATTATCATGTGAAAGTGTGAGACTAATGTCTAATGTCTCAGGCATGTTTATATTCACTGGTTTTGTTGTCACAAAATTCAGCAACTGTAGCTTTTGAACATGATATACTAGTGTGGTTGTGCAGTTGAGAAATTTCTGTTTAGAAGATCATTTTCTAATATTAGGTTTGAGAGCAAAATAACCAGATCCCATCAGATGACACTGCCTGATACATGAGTGACTGTCTGTTTTACAGTCAATTTTAGTGTTTGTTTTGCTGTACCCTTTGTTACACCCATCCTGTCATCATCCACCTACATAAACTGCACTTACAGGCTGAATGATATATGACTTTAGCTCTGCTAATCTCAGGCTCTTGTTATGGCATATTTATTCCTTCTTGATTCTCTAATGGATTTAAATGGATTTGAATGACTGCTGAAATGATTCAATGATTATACACTCCATTCTGTACTCAGATGCACATACTGTATATAGACCACACAGAATCAATCCAGCCTTTCACTGTATCAGCTCAGTCCTGTAATTCAGTTAAAAGGGTGGATGGCTATAGTCTAGTTATTAGCCATATTTTAGGGTTATATTAAATATATATAAACATACTTTCAGGAAGGTAGATAAGAAAATCTTTTAGGTGAGTGAGCTGAGCAGAGGATGTATTATTCATTTTCATTTTATTTTAAGGGATCTTCAGTAGATCAAGGTATTTTTGAAGTAGTAACCCTGACTTGAGTAGATTAAGGAGACTTTATGTAATTGGAAAAAGTCTATTTCAACCTTATACTGTGGATAAAGATGTCTCAGTTGGTGATTTCATGAGGACTTAGGTGGTTGCTAATCATCCAACAAGCAGTTTTCTATCCTTGGTTGATTTTCTATTTAAACAGGAAGTTTGGGCCTAACATTTTGAAGCGCCAATCCATTGAAAAGAAAAATCATAAAAAGGCCAGTAGGGTTTAGTTAGCTACATAACAGCTATGATTTGCTGCTTTCTGTTTAGTTGCAGTGGGTATTAGGAGGCGTAGGAGAGCATCTGATTGGACAAAAATTTGTGTAGTGCAGGATGAGTCATCACTATTTTTGTCCCTTTTCCAAGAGAAAAGCTGTGCATTAAAAAAAAAAAAGCTTTGTCCATTACTTTTGTAGACATGTCTACATTTTGGTCTGTTTGTTTACAGGAGTAATCAGTTATGTAATCATTGGGAAACTGATTTTGCTCATTTGTTGAATTTGTTTCGCAGAACAAACTTGCTGTCATGAGATATCAATGTACAGTTTGTGCACTTCATGTTCAGAAAAAAATAGGCAATCAAGCAATTGCCTTGTTCTCATGAGAGCAATTTTGAAGCTGTAGTCACTGGCAAAGATCTGTCTCGAAATGCATTATGAATGCTGTGGTATTTTTTGTTTGCTTGTTTCTCTGACATCTGACCCCTTCTGGAGATGAATTTTTAACGACTGTGGAAACAGAAGACGGGCCTGTGGTTCTGACGCTACGCCGTTCCAGCTCTCCGTGTCAGGCACTAATTCTCCACAGCTCTACCTCCGCCCACTGTCACAGGCCATCTCTGAAGCTATCAGAGAGTGTAGTTTCTGCTTTTTTCCATGCTGGAAACAAGGAGGTGTTCAATGCTGACACAGTGTCCTGTATTGTTGTGAGACAGTCAGGACAAACGTGGTCTCTGTGTTCACCCAGTTGTGTAGAGTGCCATTTTTTTTTTCCACAATAAGTGTCCATTGTACTCAGGAATATCTATTATTATTTAATAATAATAATAATAATAATATAATTTAGAAAAAAAATATTTATACTATATGCATACAGTATATATATATATATGTTACACTTTATCTTGTAAATGATTTACAAGAGATAAAACAGCATTATTATTTATTTATTTATTTTATATATTCTGGATAAAGCATGCGTGTTCAGTTTAGGCAGTTAGCTGGAACTAGCTTGCACGAACACTTACCTGTAAATGTAACACTCTCACCCACTCATGTGGTCATTTGATGAATTATGTATTCATCAGACCATGTAACTGATCATGTGAGAAGACTCAGCCAACACATGAGAATGAAGCATAAAGTAAGCAATTGTTTGTGTCTTGTTTATCCCGTTATGCTAGTAGCTCCCCCTCACTGCACTAGCATGCTACGTCTTGGCGGGTGGCGAGGCCTTCAAAGGTATTTCCACAAACACAGGATTAAAAAGAGGGCGAAATGACATTCCAGGCCAGATAAACTGAAAAAGAGAGTCAAGAGGATAAACATGACGTACCTTTTGAAGGAGCTGTTGTCTTGACACGGCGCAAAAGGCTAATTATGCTGGAGAGTTTCATATCACCTGACTCATCAGTTCACATCTCCTCCATGCTAAAGTGTTTTTTTTTTTAAGATAAAATGGCTTTTAAAATAATGCAGAGACTCATGGAATGCTCACTCTGAAGGCTTTTACCACATAGATGAATGGCTTTTAATAACTTTCAGCATTAGCAAACATTCAAATACATGTCATCATGAAACTGGTGATTCATATATTTTTATGTATTATTCCACTACAGGCACTTCTATGCCCCAAGTGTTTATTTTTATTCAATAGAAGTTCCATTTTAAAATATGCATTATAAACATTAGAATTACATTTTCAAAACTGTGAAAATGTAAATAAATGTAGCCATTTACCGTTCAAACATTTAGGGTTGGTCTTTTTAAAAAAAAGTGTCTTATGTTTACCAAGACTGCATATTTTTTATCAAAATACAGTAGAAACAGAAATTTTATTACAGTTTAAAATAGCCATTTTCTATGTGAATATATGTGTGTGTATATATATATATATATATATAATATTCACATAGAAAATGGTTAATAGGAATAAATGGCATTTTATATATATATACGTATATATATAAAATGCCATTTATTCCTTTGATGACAAAGCTGAATTTTCAGCAGCCATTACTCATTATTGGCTTTACAACATTTCTTATTATTAATATTATAATATTTCTGTGGAAACCATATGATTATTTTCTTCACTTTTGAATGCATCTATGTTGAATAAAAGTATTAATTTCTTTAAAAAAAAAAAAATTCCACAGGCCCACAAGTGCCTGTAGTTGAAGAAACACCCATATGTTCATATTTAAATGTATTCCTTAACAATATGGTAGAATGATAATTAATTTGACTTTGCCAAGCACCTTATTTTGGAGCAGCTTCCTGTTTTTAGAGAATAGTACAGGAATGTCTGTCTACAGATTCGTCTGTTGCATGGTTAATCCACTCAGAATCAGCTTCAGCGTCCCTCTGCGAGAGAGGTGTGTGTGTGTGTGTGTGTGTGTGTGTGTGTGTGTGTGTGTGTGTGTGTGGTGACACTGAGAGCGCTGGCACCACTGCTTGACTGTAGGGCCATTTAATGTGATCAGTAGCAGTCAGCCAGACTGAGCCACGCAGTGTCGTTGCCAGTCCATGATACAAATGCCAACAAAGACTTTCAGTCGATTGTTCTGCTACATCCCTCCCTGTTTCCCCTCAGCCTGCCCCTCGGTTAATCCTCGGACTGTTCCCCACAAGGATTGCAGTCACCCACGATACAGCTGGAGGCGTGCTGGTGTAATATGCTGCATTAGAGGCATACAGATGAGCCATGGCTGCTTCGCTAGAAGTGCAGTGACACAAAGAAGGATGAGAGACCAGAGGCATAATGAAGTAATGAGCAAAGAGGGACGAGGAAGTGAGTGGGAGTAGAGGGATGGATGATGGTCCTGGCTCAGTTTCACTCACCCCTGCAGTTCTGTAGAAATTCGCCGAGAAAAATAAGAAGCTCTCAGAGCCTTTGGTGGGATTTCACAAAACGCAATAAAAACTTAGTGCACTCCGAACAGCAAAACGCTTATACAAGCTTACATTTCTTGGCTATTATACAAGGTAGCAGTTGGAGCCAAAGACCTCGCAGGCTGCTGGGTTTTAAATATAAGACTGCAGTATGCCAGAGTGTATGAGCAATAGATAGAGGATAAAGGATCGAGTGAGAGCTGATCTACTGTATGATGAGAAGACAAAAGAGATGCACTGTGTTTGTTTGAAGGCAGCTAACAGGTGTATTGATCTAATGGTAGAATGACAGGAGATAGAGGTGAGGCTGATGATAGCGAGGTGAGTCGAGTGGGACGAATCAATGTTACTAGATGGGTGAAAAAGCACAAAGATGATCACAAAAAGTATTGCTGTTAGTCGGACCGAAGCCAAGAAAAGATTCAGCAACTACTTAGGTACCTACTGAAGTAAACTGTTTTTTTTCTGTTCTGTAGAGTTTTTCATTTATTTATTTATTTTAATTAATAATTAACAGCCAGACTGATAATTGAAAACACTGATACATTTCATACAAGGCCCAAAGTTGCCTTGATAACTTTTTCTTAATGCTTATTTTATTTTCCAAAAAAAATAAAATAAATGTGTGTGTGTGTGTGTATTATTTTAGTTCTATTATTTTTAGGTTTTTTATTTTAATAAATTGTAATTTATTATTGTAATTTATTTTAAATAGTAATTTATTCCTGTGGTGGCAAAGCTGGATTTTCAGCAGCCATTACTCTATTCTTCAGTGTCACATGATCTTTCAGAAATCATCCTAATATGCTGATGTGCTGCTCATGACCCATTTCTTATTATTATCAATGATGAAAACATATGTGCTGCTTAATATTTTTATGGAGTCCCCCAAAAAAATGTGAACAGTACTGTGTTTGTCTCTATGTCTGATACGTTTTAAAAGAATCATGACAGTCACAAATATGCTTTGTTCATTTTATTCCTTTTAATTTTTTTATTTGTACTATATTATTTATTTCAACTGAATCACTTAACGATTACGATTTAAATCATGTTTTATGTCACTCATTCTAAAAATCTCAAATGGTAAATTTCTGCATCGAATTATGCTTCAAAGCCAATGTTTATTCACTTTCGGTGTCTGGTGACAAACATTTTTGTCTTCAAATTATCATATGTACTGTATAAGACCATTAAAATGTAAAATTAAACCATGTAATTATATTAAAGCAAAACATAAAGTGTCTTAGACAGCTACTGTATAGGTGTCTATAATGAATACAAAAGAAGATGTGAATTATTATGTTCTCCCATGGCATGTCAGACCTGACAGTAGCCTTCAGCACACTGCCCACTCTTTGTCTGTTGCGTAGAGCCCCTCATGGTTGTCATGTCTGGCAGATTCACAAAAGACAGTCGGCTGCTTTTTAGCCAGCTGTGGAGTGTGGACTGTCAACACACACAGTGATAGTTGGTTGAGCTCAGGAGAATACAGGAGAATAGGGTGTGAGGGAAGCTCTGGAACAGATCCACTGAATGTAGAGATGGATGTTTCTAGAAATGTCTTCACTTTCATGTTAGACCTCTACTCAAGGGAATGTTTCTGGATATGCCCTCCTGGCATCTTTGTATAGGAGTCTATAACTGTGTCAGGGAAGCCTTAAAGCTAAACATGTTACTGTCCAGCCCTTTCTGCCAATATGATTTTCATCAAATCCATTGAAGAACTGTAGACAATGGGCCCAATACACTTCAGCTAATCATTCGGTCAGCAATGTGACTTCTCAATAATGCATAACTGTTGATCAGTTTACATTATTGATGTTGTAATGTGCACTAGAGATTATGCTTGCTTTTGTCCCAATGCTTGGATACTCTACGCTCTGGTTTCGGAGTGCTTTCTACCATGTAGGATTTGGATTCATTGGTTTGGGCTTGTAATTAGCATAAAATGTCAGATTTGAGTCTAATTAGCTTTCTTCACAGATGAGATATCTTTGATTCTGCTATGATCAGTCATGGTTTAATTGAAGCTGATGATTCTCATGGTGGCAGCTGCTGGACACACTGACAGCTGCCTGCTGGTAAATGCAGCATGTTCATTTGCTTTGTAATCGCAGTCGGTTATGTTTTAAATTAATGTAAACAGCTGAGAAAGAAATCGGATGTCTATCACTGGATCCGTGCAGTCGGTTTTAAAGGGACAGCAGCCTATACATGCAGCTGAATATGTCACTAATGTTAACAAAACAACAAAAACGGCTATAACAAAGATTAATCTAAATTTAATTCATACAGTGAACACTATGCAGTGTTATTTTACACTTAATTATTAAATTTCTGTACCTGAATACTACTGTTTATTTTATCTATGCTTGTAAATTGTGTATTTCTTTTTTTTTTCTTTTTCTTTCTTTTTTTTTACTGGCTGTTCACTTGCCTTTAATCATGTTTGAACTTTTTCTCAGACTATAGTTTTTGCTGTGGTATATGAAGAAGTACGTAAAGTGTGTGGAAAGCAACGTTACAATGATATAAAATTAATTTTTTTTGTTTGTATGTTCATATTGATGTTAAACTAAATTTTCTGATTTGTGACATTACTTTTTATGTAATGCTAAAACACTGCTGGTCACTTTCAGAAGTTGTAGTGATTCTTTATTTTCCAAGAAAGAATGTGAAACAAATTGGTTATATAATTTAAATTTTTAAATATTTTTAAATATTGCTTAAAGTGTGTAAAATCTATTTAAATTATATCGTATCGCATATCGAATATCGCATTTTTTAACAAGGTATCACATATCGCATTTTTCTTCAATATCGCACAGCCCTTCAATATCACACAACATATTGTTAATCAAATATTTTATTTAAATATATTTATTTAAAAATATTTTATGCATATGTTTCTTTTTGGGGTCATTTGTTTTGTTTTGTTTTGTTTTTAAAGAAATTAATAGGCTACTTTTATTAAATGAGGATGCATTAAATTGATCAAAGGTGACCATGAAGACATGCTCTTTCTTTCTTTCATCTATTTATATTGTGCTTTTCAAAATACATTTCAAAGAAGCAGAAAATGAAATGTTTCTACATTACAATTAAGAGTGATCTGTTGTCAGAGGTGACTGTGTCAAAATAATGTCTATATGGCAGAAATGTACAGTTCTAAGATTATGCAAATCATGCGGTTAACGTCACGATTCATGTAAGCAGACACATGTATGCTGTGATAAATAGTTTCTATTTCAAATTAATGCTGTTATTTTTAACTTTCTTTTCATCAAAGAATCTTGAAAAAAAATTATCAATGTTTTCTCAAAAATATTAAGCAGTTTTCAACGTTTATAATAAGGAGAAATATTTTTTGACCATTGAATCAGCATATAATAATGATTTCTGGAGGATCATGTCACGGTGCGCTACTGTGAGTAGGGTTGGGTACCGAAACCCGGTACCAATATGGCACCGGTACCTATGTAACCGGTATGTACTAGAACTAGAGATGCACCGATCGATCGGCCAGGGATCGGAATCGGCCGATTTTCCTCATGATCGGCCCGGATCGGTGACCGGCCGGTCAGTCTCACCTCTTTCCGATTCTGAGCCGATCCGTTTCGTTACCAGCAGCACAGGCAATAACATCAGCCGCGCATTCTCACTCTCTTCTCTCCGACGACCCCTTTTCTCTCACACACATCTCATTCGCTCCGGTTAAATAGTGCTTGTATTGCGCATTATTTTAGTCATTCCCACAGGTTTCGCGCTTACACCAAAAGCACGCGCACCACCACTGATCTATATTAGTCTCAGTCTCAAACAGCTTGTGAGCCACAAATACCAAAATGAGTGGCTAACTGCGCTAAAACGTTTAAATACATACAAAATTATGTCAAAATGCCCGTCTTGGTGAGTATCCAGTTAAACACAGTCAGTTTTGGAACGTTAAATAGTTAAATAGAAAGAGAACGCATGTTGTGTAACAGTATATTGGGTCCGTGGATAAACTCTTAAAGGGACCGCAGTCCAATATTCCTACTGCTGTCTGGCATGTTAATCAAAGACCAAAAGACAAAGAAAATCATTTTCTGCTCTTGACTGAATACAGTTTTATAACTTTAATGGTAAGCATTAATCTGTATTTAATTTTTACAATGAAGACTACAGAAATTAATGTAATCAAATGTAAAATAACACTGGATTTCTGTAGTATTTCTTACCTGAATAAAAACTTACTTACCCTGAAAACTTAGTTTCATAGCTCTCTTTATTCTATTGACTTTTTTCTTGTATTTTTTTAATGAAATCGGCAAAAATCGGAATTGGCAGATCACACTAACAAAAAATCGGAAATCGGAATCGGCCAAGAAAATTGCAATCGGTGCATCTCTAACTAGAACCGAATCAGAACGCAGATTTTGGTGCCTCATTTTGGTGCCACCAATGCTTGAGTGATCGATTGAAATATTTGTTCTCTGGTTCTCTGAAACGGACGTAAGGATCACTGGCACCGCACGTGAAAAATAATTTCCCAACTGAGAAAATTCACGAACGCAAGTCGGAAATCTCTAATAATACAAATCCAACACATCTTTTTAGTAACACGAGTGTCCATGTTGTTTTCACATTCCGACTTAAAAGCACAACTCGGGAAATGAGAGCATCCGAGGATCGCGTGAATGCAGCAATTACACTTTTGCTCTGATGGCAGCAGGTAGATACCATTCTATACTGTAAAAAGCATATGGTAAAAAGGCTATGTTGATTAGCAATGGATTATAAATATACTTAATTATGATGAAAATACCAAAGATGGCTTGAATAACACAGATAAACTATACATTGTCGCAGTCGAGTGTTTATTGTCTTTGTTTTATCATTCAAAACGTTTATATCTTCTGTTTACTCAGTTACAGCAATAGCAATGCCTTTGTCCATATTAGGGATTTCCTGAGTCCTTTTCCTTCTGTGAAACTCATGTGGAGTTTCTGCGCGAGGGCGCCCTCTGGGGTCCAGTATGAATGAAACAGACATTAAACGTGTTTATAGCGCTCAATAATGGCCAATCCATCCTATTTTGGGTAATTTTTTATTTATTTATTTTTTTTAAGTATCGGTTCAGGCATCCGGTATCAGGAAAAAACCAAACGATACCCAACCCTAACTGTGAGAAGCACGGAGATGAAGGAGCGAGGAGACGAGGAGTGGAATTCAAACATATAGATTTTAATCACATCCAGGGAACAAGGAAAACACACGTAGCAAGGGTAGACATACAATACCAGACGAAGAACTAAGAACCGGGAACACTTTAAATACACAAGACATGATGAGAAACACCTGGAACTAATGAAACATAATAACATGAGGGAAAACACAGCTGGAAACAAATGGGAAACAAGCAGGGAGCAGGAACAGGAAAACCAAATAAGGGCATGGAAACACATAGGGAGCAAAACACACACAAAACATGGAACAGAGTCTGACATTACTGCCCCCCTCCCGGAAGGCACGTCCCGCGCCATAACAATTCCACCAGGGAAGGGGGGTGGGCACCCTGGAGGCTGGTGCAGGACTGGGACCCGGGGAATACCTCCAGGGCGGATCAGGCAGTCCAGGGTGCCTTGGTGGCACAGGGAGCTCAGGGGCCATGGCGGAGCAGGGAGCTCTGGGAGCCATGGCGGAGCAGGCAGACTAGGAAGCCATGGCGGAGCAGGCAGTTCAGGAGGCCATGGCGGAACAGGGAGCTCGGGGAGCCATGGCGGAGCAGGGAGCACAGGGGGCCTGGCCTCGGCACTCAGCCCGGCCTCCACGGATGGACCCCTACTACCCCCCCCCCCCCCAAAAAAATCCTTGGGGAAATCTACGGGGCTGTATTCGGGGCCTGGAGCCCTCCCTGGGCCTAACA
>NW_015552597.1:354307-354895 GCF_001515605.1 Sinocyclocheilus anshuiensis | reverse complement strand
GGTGTTAAGCCGCAACACCGGTTACGTCACTTGCCCACCGGGTCACCGACCCCCACCGTCGTTTAGATTTTTTTATAGTAATAAAAATCATTTAGTTCAGTAAAAGAACAGACACTACAATTAAAAACTGAACACGGCTGCTCAATGTAGCGTGCCGAACGACAGTCGCATCGCATATCAGATTTCATTTATCCAGTGAGGAGAGTGAGTCGAGCTGGCTGACAAGAAGAGTGAGGTGAGGTGAAACAGACAAGACGATCGCGGATGATTTAGTTTCAAAACTAGATGCAAAAGCGCCTGTTTGGCAATATTTTGGATTTTGAAAAGCCTGTTGACTTTTGCCATTTATCTAAGGAGATTTTGGAAGTTTTTTTAAAACATTCGTTTCTTATTTAATTGGTTCCACAGTGTTTGCTGATTTTTACTTTATTTAAACTTTGTGTCAACTTTGACGCCGACCTGCCGCTAATTCGAAAGTGAAAGTAAAATGCGCACGGTGCTTTTAAGCTATTTAAAATGCGAAGGAAAACGAGGAAAAGAGGGAAAATTCAAACAAACTAAAAACGAACAATTGCTTTACGCCGAATT
>NW_015552597.1:309762-354041 GCF_001515605.1 Sinocyclocheilus anshuiensis | reverse complement strand
GCTCGGGGACTGGGACCCTCTCTGGGCTAAACTCGGGGACTGGAACCCTCTCTGGGCTAAACTTGGGGATTGGAGCCCTGGACACTGGAGCGAGCTCTGGGGCTGGAGCCGACACTGGAGCGAGCCTAGGGACTAGAACCAACCGCATTCTCCTCCTTAGATTCCCTTTTATGTTCGGGGTGGGCGGACTTGACACTGTTCGGGGTCGGCGGACTTGACACTGGAGCGGCCGGTGGGCTTGAGAAAGCCATGGCTGGCAGGCTTGACTCAGGAACCGCCGGCGGGCTTGACTGAGGAACCGCCAGCGGGCTTGGGAATGCCGCTGCCGGCGGCCTTGACTTTGGAGCAGCCGGCGGGCTTGAGAATGCCGTGGCCGGCGGGCTAGTTCTGGATCGGGGCTGGACGCTCTCCAGACACTGGAGGATCCCTTCCCTCCAGCTCAGTCCTGTGGTGTCTGGGAGGTCCATGGGGCGATAGCAATTGGCCCCGATCCAGAACAGAGAGTTGAGCGTGGCGTCGTCCAGCGCTGTTTTTGCGGCGATCTTGTTGAACTCCCATGCATACTCCACGAAGGGGAGATCTCTGTGGGCTAGGGCGATAAAAAGAGCGGCTACTTCCATGCCGCGGGGAGAAACACACAGGAAAACAAAAGACTTTCAAAACGAAAAATAAACACTGGGAGAAGGGGCGCCGCTTACTGTCTTGGTGGTCCGGAATTCTGTCACGCTACTGTGAGGAGCACGGAGACGAAGGAGCGAGGAGACGAGGAGTGGAATTCTAACATATAGATTTTAATCGCAGCAAGGGTAGACATATACAATACCAGACGAAGAACTAAGAACCGGGAACACTTTAAATACACAGGAGCAAATGAAGATAATTAATAACACAGCTGGAACTAATCAGGGAACATAATGGCAACAGGAAACAGGAAGACCAAATAGGAAAAACCAAATAAGGGCATGGAAACACATGGGGAGCAAAACACACACAAAACACGGAACAGGGTCTGACAGATCATGTGACACTGGAGACTGGAGTAATGGCTGCTGAAAAATCAGCTTTGTCATCACAGGAATAAATTACATTTTAAAATATATATAAAAGAAGAGTTTTAAATAACTTTTCATTTTTATATATATTTTAAAATGTAATTTTAAAACAATGTAACAATATTTCTCAATATTACTGTTTTTAATGTACAGTATATTGGATCAAATAATTGCAGCCTTGGTGAGCATTTACACACACACACACACATATATATATATATATATATATATATATACTGTATATATATACATAAACTGTTCTTGAGAGTCTTAAAATTGTATTATTTCTATATTAACCCTGGTTCTTTCCTTAGGAAGTTTGTTTTTTTAAGATGAAATACTGTTGAATTTGGGTCAGGGAAACTTATTATGTGTCACCATGGGGCCACAACTTATCCAATGAACCCTTTTTATAAGGAAACAGATAAGGGAGAGACAGGCAAGTGTAGCATTGGCATGGGGCCAATGTTTGTCTGAGGACCTGCTTAGGGTTCACACCACTGTGCACAGGACCATCACTTACACTGAGGAGATGGCAAATGACAGTTTGTGTTTCAGCCGATAAGCACCATTATGAAGACGCTCTGATGACATTGCCTCACAGTCTCACTATATAAAGAGAGAGAGAGAGAGAGTATGAGATCAATAGAGTTGTACAGTATATTTGTACAGTATATAAGGAACTAAATCCCTTATGGGCCCTGCATGGTTCGCGTTCTCCATCTTTTGTAACCGTGAAAAAAAAAGTGCTTTACATAGCTGTTTAAGTCTTGTGACCTCAGTATTGTGACATTGGCCTTGGCTTTTTCTCACTGCCAGGTGTTCAAAACCTACTCCAATGAAGATTATGACAGGAGGAATGAAGAGGTGGACCCGGTGGCATCCTCGGCTGAGTATGAGCTGGAGAAACGGGTGGAGAAGCTGGAACTTCTCCCTGTAGAACTAGAAAAAGGTGACTAGCAGGACGGCAGTGTCAGGTTAAACATTTAGGATAGTTATTATAAGTGAGAGTAGGTCTCGTCGTCAAACCTTTGACTCCAGAAAATAATTTTCAGTCAGTTTTTACTCTTATAGTTTTAACCTTACAGCTGTTGAGAAACCGTATAGCCCCTGTGACAACTAGCCCTTGTATAAGCTTTCTCAAAAAAAAAAAAAAACGGATAGATATAAGTAGGTTTTCAGGGAAATATTCTGCATGTATTTGCATATTTTGTGAGTGAATCAATGGTAAGCCTTGAATATTGATCAGTTACAATAAACATACATCCATCCAACAAACATCCAATGATTTATTGAATTGTCATTCTTTCCATTTGCTCACCACTAATATTTTTCCTTTCATTGATTTGTGTATATGTTCATCTGTGGATGTCAGATGAGGACGGCCTGGGCATCAGTATTATAGGAATGGGGGTCGGCGCTGATGCAGGCCTGGAGAAGCTTGGCATCTTCGTCAAGACTGTCATAGAGGGTGGAGCAGCAGAGAGAGATGGAAGGTAAACTAAACAGCACATAGAAAGTAGTAATGGACGTATATATTGGTATTATAATCACCCTACGTTCTGGAAATGGATATGAGTATTTTCCATGTAGAAAGAAAAACTCCATTGGTTAAACAATAGTCAAAAATAATGGGTTTCTTGTCCTTGCTCTGTTCAGCTGCACCCAAAGTGAGAGAATCCCTGAGAGTCCGTCATGAGATTTGCACATTGCCTAAAATTAAAGCAAAGCTTTTGGGCTTTATCACTGATTGTAGCTCAAGAGCCTGACAATCCTAAAGAGAGGGTAGGGATGGGAATGAAAGCAGCCCATTTCACATCTGGCTAAACATTCTAGTCTGGTAAGTTTAGTAAACGGTTTTTGGAGAAAATGCTTTTTGGTTTACCAAGTTTGAGACCACTAGTGAAAATGTTTATTAAATTAGAAAAGTATTTATTTTTTAATTTTTTAATTAAAATTATATTAGCAGCATAAAATTTTGTGTGAAAAGTTATTTCATGTCTTAGTATTTGTTTTGTCTCCCTTTAGTATTAATGGCAGCAGCAATCAACCAATCTGACATGACTCTACAAGTTTATGTAAAACCGGTCGATCATGTTTTCCAGCAAGATTTGAAATGATTCAAAGAGCATCTTGAACTTCAGTTGAATATCTGTACAAAGAGTCACATGATCATTGTCACAAATTTACTTATTATTGATCTAGAAATAGTGCAGAATCTGAAGTATTTCTTATTCATTTTACATTATAATGTTTCTTTAAAGATTATTTTGAAATTCTAAATCTTTAAGTTTATTTCCAAGTTTGAGATTCTGAATCCCAGTCTTTCAATGTGGTCTCAGCTTTTCGCTGAGTGACATCAAACACTGCTGAAATCTTGAGAAATGTTTACTTGTTTCAAGATTACCAAGCAACTGCAAGCTTTCTGCAAGGACCATTCAATAGCCAGAATGTAATTTCCCCCACCATTAACTCAGGCTGTTTCTGAGCTGAGTGTAACAATGTAGGATTCGACAGTGACATTGAAATCTTTGCACTGGAGTCCTTATTTTTTGCATAGCAGAATTATAATTTCCTGCTTTTTTTACTATATTGGCGACATTGCAAAATGCATGTGAAGGTCAAGCTGTGCTTACGCCACACTCTTTAGGTGCACATTAGGATTCAATCTTGCAAGCATCCCTCAGTCTGCTTTGCCTGCATAACAGACGGGATTTGCCAGGAGCTCAATATCCAGACAGGAATCAAGGGTCAAGGCAATTTGGTCAAACTCACAAAGCTCATTACAGATATCACACAGTTGGAGCTCTTCATGCAAACACTGTAGCATTCTGAAAATATATGATCACAAGTTGTTGAGGAGCTTACTCGTCCTTGTAATCTTATAGGATTGTAATTCCCTCTGTCTTTTAAGCATTAGCTGCAGAAATGAAAGAATGTGACCACCCAAGTTCAACTGAAAACATAAAAATATTGTTCATGGTTCTCAAACTTTTTTGTCCTTTTTACGTCCTATGACCTAAATTATTTACTTGAAGTATTCACTAGGATTTTAAGTAATTATTACATAATCAAAAATCATATTTATATTCATTCAGGTAGTATAAAGTATATATTATGAATGTATTTTATTACTGTATAAATTTATTGTATTTTATTAATATATAAATTTTATTAATGTATGTACTATTTATGTTAATTAATGTGGTAGTATAAAGAATATATCTGTATAAAATATATAAAAAGTATAAAATACTTTTTATTAATGTATTAATTATAAAATGTAATAATTTATTAATTTATTTTAATGTAATTATTAACATAAACAACAACTACAATAATAGTTTTTATTATTACCATTTGATTATTCCATATTATGAAACAATAATTTAGTAGTATAAAGAATATGTTTATAGAAAATGTTTTAATATAATAATAATATCATCATCATCATCATCATTATTATTATTACTGCATATTATGCATTATGAAATTAATTCACTCTTGATACTGGTGTCTTTACATATCTGCCGTAATTATGCAGAAATAAATCTTTATACATCTTTATAAACTTTAATTTGCATCAATACTTTTATCTTAATGTCTTTAAAGCCATTCTCACTGAAGTTCTGTGTCAAACTCTAAGGGTTCACAAACTCTGGGAAACCCTGTCCCAGGATGTACTGTGTCCTTCATACATCAGCATATTTGTTCCACTTAAAAAATTAATCATAGCAGAGTGATGAGAAGGCCCCAGGCAGAACATAATTAAGCTTTTATTAAAAAAATAATCTCAGAATGACAGAGAAATCGATGTTTAGTATTCATACAGTTCTCCAAACCTGTTTTAGAGATTGCACAATGTCCTAATAGTGTCACTGTAACAAGCATTACAACATAACCACCTTCATTTTCCACAGAATTCAAGTGAATGATCAAATCGTGGAGGTTGACGGCACCAGTCTGGTGGGAGTGACTCAGAGCTTCGCTGCTTCTGTCCTGAGAAACACACAGGGAGTGGTCAGGTAAGATACGAGATGTCTACAGCCATTTTTGCTTGGTTATTATGTCTCATTAATCCCAGGTTTGCCCCTGAATGCTGACCACAAGATCCTCACATCCCCACATCCGAATCCTCGCCGTAGCCTACAGGCTGCTAGAGTGACCAGTGTTATTATTAGCGTATGAAATAGCATGACATGCCATCGTCTTTCCCTCCCACTCAGCTTTCTTGTGAGAAAAATCATAGACTTCTAATTAGTGTATCTAAACTCCCCTTAGACATGACAGCTCTCAAAGACATGAGAGCATGTCTTTGAAAAGCATATCGGCCAGCAGGAATACTTCACACTGTAAGAAAACAAGACTCTTCATTAACAGTAGAGCTGCACAGCATGATGGAGCGTATTGTTTTTAAACAGATGCTGTCAGTGGTGTATTATACTTCCTCTGTAAACATAAACACGCTTAAAAAAATGACTTGACTGGAACTATGAATTTACCTTCAAATGTATTTTTATTTAAAAGGGTTTAATGAAATATTATTTCCTTAAAGGGACAGTTCACCCAAAAATGAAAATTCTGTCAGCATTTACTCATTTTCAAGTTGTTCCAATTCTGATTTTTTTTGGGGTGAAATATCACTTTAAATGTGACATTTTGAGAGGGACAGAGCCTTCTTGATTTATATGGTTTCATATAGCCAGGCAGATACTAAAACAGTCTGCATAAAATAATTTTCTTGGTCAGTACTTTTGTCTTATTTTACAGTAAAAAAAAACATCGAAAACATCCTTGAAATGAAATAAAGGTACTTTAGAAAAAAAATTGTTTTCAGATATATCTTGAATTGTTTCTCTTCAAATATTTGTCTATATATCTAGCTTAAAACATAAAAAAACAGATGAGTTCAGAAAAATAAATGTGTATATAATTTATAAAATATATATGTAATAAATATAAATATTATATAATATAATTAATATATTTTATGATCTATAATATTTAATAATGTATAATATTATAATATAATGTATTTATATAGTTTATATATTTATATAGTCAGATTTTTACTGGAAAACATCAAATTCATCAAGTACTATGAAGGTAAGACATCATCGTAAGTGTTTCTTTGTTTTTCAGCTGTCTATCCTTTCCTGGTTTTGATTTATTCCCTCCTGCTGGTTATTTCTCTCTGTTCTCACCGATGAGGCAGTGTGGCCCAGATTTGGAATTTGTGCTATATTTAACCTACTGTAAGAATTAAGGCAGGTCTTAAACTCTATCTGCACCAGTGACCACCAATAAATATATGAAGATTGACACTCTATTAAGAGCGATTCATTGCTGTGATGATTCAGTGTCAGAGTCTAAGGAATTTTATAGCAAGTTGGCAGGAACGCCTCCTCACTGGGTGAGGTGATGCGTATATCCTGAAATGCATCCTGTCACTCCAGATGTATGTGAATAATAGTGGTGGGTTTTGCCAATAAGAAAGCTCTGTCCCGGAGCAGTTGGGATCCCTGCGTGTGGTATCGAGATGGAAGAGAGGACTGTTTCCAGGTCAGCTATGCTGCAAAAGCAGCAGAGATGCTTGGCATCACACAGTATTAGCCCAGTTGTTGCTTCAGATGTAGATCAAATTTGGGCCCTTATCTGTGCCTAATGCAGGGTGATTAGGACTCCATGCTGAGCACTTCCCTGCTGGTTCTCCAAAACATGGATTGTGCACTGCAGAGGATGGGGTGAATATTATTGGAGGGAATTGTCTCAAATTATTAAACATTTTCACTCCTTTCATGTTATGGCTTGTAATTGATAAATGGCATATATTAAAATTCTATACCATTATGTCAAATAACCTAAAAGGATAGTTCACCCAAAAATGAAAATTACCCCATGATTTTCTCACCCTCAAGCCATCCTAGGTGTATATGACTTTTTTTCTTCAGATGAATACATATCGGTGTTAGATTAAAAAATGTCCTGACTCTTCCAAGCTTTATAATGGCAGTGAATAGGGGTTGAGATTTTGAAGCCCAAAAAAATGCATCCATCCATCATAAAAGTACTCCACACGGCTCTAGGTGGGTAATAAAGGCCTTCTGAAGCAAAGCGATGGATTTGTGTAAGAAAAATATCCATATTTAAAACTATTTAAAACTAATTTTTCACAGGTAAAGTAACTTTAACATTTTAATGTTGCCTGCATAAAATATTTGACTTCGAAGTAAATATTTGATTATTTATTTATTAAGTTATTTGAAATTATTTGAATGTATTATTGCTCAGTATTGTAAGGCAGGTCAGAGATTCATTCTCTGCAATTCTGTTTGGTGCAACTAGTGGTGCAGAAATGACAAACTTTACATTTTATGAAAAACTTTCATTTTCAAGTTTTCGATGTTTCAGCATTAATTCTTTCCCTGATTTTCTCAAGTAGAACTGTTAACGTTTTTAAACCGTTATTATGTTCACTTTGTCACAGTCATTTATCACACTGACCTCGCAAGAATTACCTCCTGTCACATTCATTGATTTATAGGGTATATTATAAAAGATACAATCCGTCAATGAAATGAGAACAAAATCACCTGTTTGAGGCCAGACACTGCAAGAAAAGAGCTTGACATATTTCACTTCACTGAAATAGAAAATTAGGGTTTTTTACCGTTCTCTATTTTACTGAATGACATGCTATTTCATCTTCCACATTTTTATACCCACCCCATTTATGTAAAATCTATTCTGTTCTTTGTCTCCATTTGAAAATCAATAGCCATAATCATTTTTAGCCTTTGCAAAACTGCATTTGATCACAAAGCCCCCCTCCCTTCTCATTAGCAGTTGGTATGTCTTTGCAGGTTTGTGATTGGCCGAGAGCGTCCGGGACAACAGAGCGAGGTGGCTCAACTCATCAGCCAGACTCTGGAGCAGGAGAGACATCAGAGAGAGATGATGGAGCAACAGTACGCCCAATATGATGCTGATGATGACGAGGTGAGCACAGAACAGGTCTCACATCAGCGCTTGTCTGAGCATGTCAGCGACTGTCGGAACAGGTTAATCAACTGTCACAAGCCAGTTGGAGCAGGTTCAAATCTATTATCCATGATTCGTCCATGCTACAAGCCTCAGCCTGTTACAATTTGTCACATCAAAGTGCAGCAGGATGAAGCAGTTCTGCAAGTCAAAATCTATAGAAAACATAGCTATAACCTGTCAGTCATATTAAAAATAATACTATGAACTGTTGGGTTGCACAGTTCTGGTTTATCAGCATATCTGTTGTATAATTTTTCTCACAGTATCCTACATTTGACCATATTTTTTTACATTTGCAGCTGGAAAGATGGAAAGATAGTATAGTGCCACAAAAACACTTGTTGCTCCATCTATTTAAGTCTTCCTGTTGAAATGAAAAATCTCAAATCTCAAATATAAATAAAATATAAATAAAAAAAAAAATAAAATTGTTTCCTCTAGATGAGGGGTTTTCAAAAAACAAAGTGGGGCTAATAGTTTGAAACATTAATATATGTATTTCCTTACTAAATAGAAGTATTAATGTGTGTGTAAATACACATACACACACACATATATAACATACATATATATGTATGTATGTATGTATATAAATAAAAGAATAAAAACTTAACACATTTACCAAATGATATGTTGCTGTTTCATTCAGCTTTTAACATGGAATTCAAGTTTATTATTATTAGTAGTAGTAGTAGTAAATGTTAATCTCTTCTTCTCTGAGTAAAAAAATAGTTTATTTTAATAATTTTCTTTGACTTTAATTCAACAAAAATACAATTTTAAAGTAGAAAATTGATAATATCCCACTTGATATTTTGTTTTTCACACACTAAAAATCAGTCTTACTACATAAAAATAAATAGTTGCCATGCTATTTCTCCAGTGCTACAAATTAGATTTCAGCACTGTCACAAAGTGTGCTAAGGTTGTTGAGAGCTTCTCATGAGAAAAACACCCACAGTGGCAGCTTTCTGCTCCATGGAGAGTTGATGGGGTTTGTTATATTACTAGTCACTGAGCAGTTATTGCTCAGTTCTCATTAGCGGATCGGTGGGCAGCCTGGCTTTCCAAACAAGAGGTGCCACAAGTCTGTTGTCACGTCTGTGACTGTGCTACGACCTGTTTTCAAAGGATTCAGAGCGGTGCATTACCGTAATGCATGCAGATCTGTCACAGCGGTGGGATTCTATACGAAAGGTCTGACTGAAGAAAGCATTAAATGAATTGCCTGCTACGATTCAAAGATAATTACATCAGTAGACCAGGCAAAGCAATTTCTACCTTCTGATTTGGAGGACACGGACAATTTAGCATTATAGGCTCTCGTGCAGCGCAGAATGATGCAAGACTCACATGTACTGATGCAAGAGTGACTTTTTAAAGCCTCTCATTATTTGTCAGTGAGAATCTAAAATAGCATTTCGACTGGATGTATGTGTTGAAATCTCACATTATACAGTTAGCTGATGTCATTCTTATGTACCCGCATGGTTTTATTAGTCCTCTTCTGCGGTAACGTCTGGATATTGTGTAGCGGCTGGCTCGGCTGCACTCTTGAAATGGCTGTGCGATCAGCACTGTTTTATAATTCTGGCACAGGCGGCTACTCCGTATGTTCGTGTGAATGTGCCATGTGTGTGCTTGAGCGTCAGCACATGTGAATGTCTGTTTAAATGTGTCATATCAGTGTCATGTAAGAGAGATGAAGGTTTAGGGGCTGGTGTGTTCACTGATGCAGAATGGTGTGAACCTGCCTGAAATCTTGCTGTGCTGTGGATTAGCAGCTGCCAAAACCATTCACAAGCTGCCTGCCAGCAGTAAATGGCCTTAAAACAGCAGGGTCCTGCAGGATATAGTGGTTACAAGGACATCCAAGAAAGGTTCGGAAAGGTTAGTGGTGATGGAACAGGCATACGGTAGTATCAGCCACATGTATAAATATATGAATTTCACAGCATTATATAATAGTATACTAAATAATGATAGACCGTTTTGTAACCTAATTTTTTCAGCCATTGTTGCTATTACTTTTAGCCAACCATGACAGTAACTATGGACATCATGAGTTCTTAATTAGCATATAGATTTTTTTTTTCTAGGGATGTCTAAATAAGTAGTATATTGGTTATATATATGGTGTATACACACACACACACACACACACATATGGCAACACTTTACAATAAGGTTCATAAGTTAACTACTTTAACTATAAGAATGAACAATACTTCTACAGCATGTATTAATCTTAGTTAATGTTAATTTCAACATTTACTAATGCATTATTAAAATCAAAAGTTGTGCTTGTTAACATCAGTTAATGCACTGTGAATTAACATGAACTAACAATGAATGACTGTAATTTCATTAACATCAACAAAGATGAATAAATACTGTAATAAATGTTTTGCTCATTGTTCATTCATGTTAGTTAATACATTAACTAACATTAACTAATGGAATCTTATTGTAAAGTGTTACAAGGGCATTGAAGATGAAACGTGGCTGGGTCTTTCAGCATGACAATGATCCCAAACACACCGCCCGGGCAACGAAGGAGTGGCTTCGTAAGAAGCATTTCAAGGTCCTGGAGTGGCCTAGCCAGTCTCCAGATCTCAACCCCATAGAAAATCTTTGGAGGGAGTTGAAAATCCGTGTTGCCCAGCGACAGCCCCAAAACATTACTGCTCTAGAGGAGATCTGCATGGAGGAATGGGCCAAAATACCAGCAACAGTGTGTGAAAACCTTGTGAAGACTTACAGAAAACGTTTGACCTCTGTCATTGCCAACAAAGGGTATATAACAAAGTATTGAGATGAAATTTTGTTATTGACCAAATACTTATTTTCCACCATAATTTGCAAATAAATTCTTTAAAAATCCTACAATGTGATTTTCTGGATTTTTTTTTCTCATTTTGTCTCTCATAGTTGAGGTATACCTATGATGAAAATTACAGGCCTCTCTCATCTTTTTAAGTGGGAGAACTTGCACAATTGGTGGCTGACTAAATACTTTTTTGCCCCACTGTATATATATATATATATATATATGTATATGTGTGTATATGTGTGTGTGTTTTATCATTTACCTCTGTCATTTATCATTTACCATTTACTGTTCTACTTACTGATCACACGAATCATTTAAAACTCTGCTAAATGTAATTTTGAAAATGTACAAAAATAATGCCCATTTAAAAAAAAAATGAATAAAAACTGAATATCCATTTTCTTACTACACATTATAATGTTCCAAAATTCAAATGTAGCATTTAAAAGAATGTATTAAAATTTTTTTTTTTTTTATTTAAACAAAATAGTATAGAATTTTACTATAATATGAAATATAATAAATATAACTTAATTAGCTATTTTGTTAACTAATACAGTGACATTCTTACTTTTTTTTCTCTTTTTTTTTTAGTGTGGCTTAAGTACTTTCTGTGCCTCTTTATATGAACTTCTTGCAATTAGTTTCCTCAAACGTGTGTTATGGCAACCACCAGTGTGTTAAAAAAAGGATGGTGACACATATACTAATTGAATGTGACACTCCAAAATTAGCTAATTTGCCCCTTGGGGGTATCTGAGAGGTAATATCACGCTGATGATATGGAGTCTGTGTGCTGCGCTCCGTATCCTCTCATTTAACGTGTGTGAGGGGATGAGAGAGACTTGAGGAGACACAGATGAAACGCAAATGAGACCACTCAGGTTAAAGCAGTACAGTAGGGCAGGGTTATATATGGCCTCCTTCCAGGCAGAATAATTTGATCTGGAAAGGAGGCCTCCCAGGGAGCAGCCCTGCCCTGCAACCAGATACGAACCCCAGCCAAGCAGAACCAACACAGACGTGTGTGTCTGCACATCCATCCGCCTAAAATAACTTTGCCAGACCCACACGCAAGCAGGAGAAATAAATGCTATATGAATAATTTTAAGATAACAGACCAAAACTGTTTAAAGTTTGGGGTCAGTATGAATTAAAAAAAAGAAAGAAATAAATTATAATTTTATTCAGCAATGATGCATTAAATTTAACAAATGTGCCAGTAAAGACATTTATAATTTTACAAAAGATTTTTATTTCAAATAAATTTTGTTCTTTTGAACTTTCTATTCATTAAAGAATTTAAAAATATATATTTTCACAAAAGGTTTTCACAAAAATATTAAGCAGCTGAACTGTTTTCAACATTGATAACCATAAGAAATGTTTCTTGAGCAGCAAATCAGCATATTAGAATGATTTCTGAAGGATCTTGTGACACTGACGCTGCTGAAAATTCAGCTTTGCCATCACAGAAATTAATTATATTACTGTTTTAAATCAAATAAATGCAGCCTTAGTAAGCATAAGAGACCGTTAAAAAAACAGACCAAAATTGTTGAACAGTAGTGTATTTCATACATAAATTCCACGTTAAAAACAGACTCAATTTTTCAATTTTATGCTACGCAATCACTAAGATGTTCAGAGTGCCTGCTAGAGCATTGCTACATGATTGCTAGGGTGTTCTGTGGGCTGCTAGGTCATTGTTTACTAGCTCAAGTCAAAAGACTTATTGAGATTTTGTTTGAGATATGGGATTTGTTTTTATTTATTTATTTAAAATTTTTTGTGCTTTGCCAAGTTAAATCGTTTAAAAATGTAATAGCACATCTCAGTGATCTGTGCAAAACGAGGTAAAGTTCACATTTCATTTGGCTAAGCATACCAGTTAATATAAAATCAAAGCCAGTTTTTTAGGATATGAAATGGTCTAGTATCTGTATTGTTGTTAAGAAAATACAGCGTCCTGGACACACAATGTAAAGTTGTTCCACCTATTAAAGATAGAAACCCTTCACATTGATTGCTCCAGTAAATGCAGTGTGGATGTTTATTCCCATATGCCCATGCTCAGACAGGAGAGTACGCCACGGATGAGGAAGAGGAGGCAGGGCAGACGGGAACAGACCGAGATGTGGCCATTGAGGTTTTCGATTTACCTGAAAACGAGGACATCATCTCGCCATCAGAACTGGATGCCACCAAACTTTATCAGAAGTTTCGAGAGGTAAACCAAGACTGCATGCATTTTTTAAAAAATGATTAATGAAAGGAAGTACTTAACCTTTAGAAAACCTGAAAAGGTCAAGCTAAGTCAGCTGTCAGCTTTATTTTCTGTCTAAATACAGATAAAAATTGTAATTTCGTTGTTTTTGGCAATAAATTTCAAGTTAATTTTATGTTGAATAATAGCTTATCTTTTCAACGTTCTAATTATCAAAGAATCATGTTTTCAGAAAAATATTAAGCAACTGTTTTCAACATTGATAATAATGTTTCTTGAGCAGCAAATCAACATATTGAAATCATTTCTGAAGGATCATGTGACACTGAAGACTGGAGTAATGGCTGCTAAAAATGCTGCTAAATATGAATTAATTGCATTAAAAATGTATTACAATAGAAAATTGTAATAAATTGTAAATTGTAAAAAATTGCAAGTTCCTACTGACACCCTGCCATGACATGTTAATCAGCCTGGAGAAAATAGATCTGATTCACATTTTTCCTGTCTACAAAACCACATGGCCTAGATTCAGTGTACATGCAGTAAACACAACGTTTCAGTATTGGTTTGTACCTAGGACTATCTATTATCTTCACTGCTCTTCTGGAAAATTGCTGCTGATGAGAAACCATATTCTTTTGTGAGAAAAGATTTAAATATTGTATCCCAGAATTCACTCCTTCCTCAATTGTCTTGGTCTTTTTCCTTCTCGCTCTCTGCTGTTATTTCTCTTGAGTCTGGATTTTCAGAGAGAGAGAGAGTGTCGTCAGGCAGAGAGAGCCTCTCTGGTCAGTTCCCTTTGAGAGGAGGACTGTCCTTGATCTTGCACTCATCTTTCTTCTACTCTCTCTTATTCCTTTGTGTCTACAGCTGCAGATTAAACACACTGTCACTGAAGCTGAGATCCAGAAACTCAAGAACAAGGTAAGAGGCTGCTGTATCTGCTAATGTTTTCCCCCCACAAAAAGATACAAATTGGATGGAATTTGAAGTACATTGAAGAAAAAGAACAACTGGATTTATTGCAAGTCTCCCTTATACTTAAGACTTCTTTGTTTGTTATCATAAATAAAGTAAGCAAGAGGAAAATGCACCCGCATAACTTAATGACCTAAGAAAGGCAGCAAAAATAAGTGTTATTTTTAGTATTATTTACTATTATGCACTTTTATAATATTTATTAATATTTTGAATTAGTTTTATATTTATATTGTCAGTTTTTAATTTAAATTTAGTTTGGGTTTTAATAATTTTCCTATTAGCTTTTGTCATTTTTATTCATTTTTAAAAAATATTTCTACATAGCATTAATTATTATTTCAGTTTTAGTTTTAGTCATTTTAGTACCTAAACTTATTTCAGTTAGATGCTAAGGCAAAATTTCTCATTTTTATTTACATTTTTTAAGTTTAAGTTTTTTGTTGAATATATACAGAGTTCTGGCATGAAACTCTAGATGGCGCAGTCCGATAGGTCTAACTCAATCTGACCTAATGACATCATTATCACATAGCACAGCTGATTGGTTCTCTCCTGAATCGGTAGCCAATGAGCTCGCTGCTCAGCATTCAAATATATGACTAGTGCTTGCCGTAGCAGTTGCAGCTTGCTTCAGAAATCCTCCACCTTCCCCAGCTCCACCTGTATAGATCTGCTACGAGGTGATTCATGTATACTGTATGGGGGTTATTTCATGTACGTTATATTTGCAGCAGCAGTATTTCTTATATGCTCACAGCAGCATGTTGTGGATGTACTGGCAGTAGCAAGTCTCGGTACTTGCTCTGCCGCAGCAGCAGCAGCATAGCAGATCTATTCCGCCAAGACCAAATACATTAACATTATCATGTACATTACCATGCCAATCCCTCCGAGAGTTGTCATGACAGAATTATATTTTATCTTAGTTTTCATTATTTACTGAAAATTAGTTTTAATAGTCTTAGTTTCAGTGTATGCATAAATGCTTTAAGCACCTTCTCTTAAGCACCTTGTGAATTCAGTGGCAAATGTCATGAAATGTCTCAGTTGTTGTCTGAGAAAATCTCTTAGCGTAGTGCTGACGTTTACATCATTACCATAGCAACCCATGTAGACGTGCCGGATGTTGACTTCACTGTCTGAACAAACGTCAGATTTCATCACTTGTAAAATGACAGTGCAGACAGTCAGGGCTACGTTTGAATTTGTTTATGGTGTGAACAAAGCCATTTATATTCCTCTTGCTCATATGGACATGTTGACATGTCTATCTATCGTTCTATCGTTCTATGTACCATTCCTTTAAAATAAAAGTAGTATGCATTGTGTTGGTTTTGTTTTCATGCTATCTTTAAAGCCCATTTAAACAGTTTACTGTATGCTTTATTGACTTTGTGGGATTTTTACCTTAATTTCCTCCCTGTGTCTCCATCCTGGTTCCTCTATTTAGCTGGCCGCAGTGGAAAAAGAGAAGGCACGGTGGGAGAGAGAGAAAACGCAGCTGAAGCAAAGCATCGAGGACAACAAGGAGAGGATGCTAAAACTGGAGAGCTATTGGATTGAGGCTCAGACGCTGTGCCATACGGTTAACGAGCATCTGAAGGAGGCCCAAAGTCAGTATCAGGCCCTGGAAAAGAAGTACAACAAGGCCAAGAAGCTCATTAAGGACTTCCAGCAGAGGTACAGATACTGAGATGATCGAATTGTACTTTAACTATGTCCTTTAAACACAAGAGAATTCATAGAGAATACTAAATACGTTTCAGGTAATTATAATTCCAGCACAGCGCTGAAGAGAAGGATCTTGATTATGTGGTTGCTGTTCTATCACAAAAGACCACAAATGAGCTCATTACCATGAATGGCAGTAAAAGAGCTTCTGAGTTTTTAAAGTAACGGTGCTACATTTAATGCTTTCTTTTTACTAAAAAGTAAAAAATAAAAGTATTAATTTCTCTAAAAAAAATCTTGTTGACCCAGAACTTTTAAATGATACTGTAAGCAGGAAGGCACGACTAACAACTGATTTCAGTAGACCTTGTCATGTTGCTAAGCTAACAGCACTATACTGTTTTAAAAATGAACAGCACATACAAATAATATGTATAATGGTAATTTTTTCAATTAGACTGAAGCTTTTTGTATATTTTTTATTGAATTAATTGTATTTATTAACATTTATGTCACTTTGCCCACAATCTCGGATGGATATTGAGCCTGTTGCAGTGCATTATGGGACTGGCTTCTTCACAAATGATACATGTCATTGTTGCCTGCAGAATTTGAACAAGAAGAAGTCTTAAAATTCTGCATAATTATGCTACCTACCTTTTGTAACAGCCTTTGTCAGGAGTGTGTTTGTGATGCTGCACATAGGCGGCTCTCTAGGTTTTGGCACAGAGCCCTGGTGACAAGAAATGGCTTGTAACCATTTATATGCAATGTCTGTTCTACGGTAAAACAGTTGTCATGCTGGACTAGGTATATGCTGACGTAGCTGGTGAAGCTAAAATATCCAAAGCACATATATGTGACTAGTCTTTTCAACAGGGTGGATTTTGTACTTAAATGCAGTTTAGGTTATAATTGAAAAGATACGTTGCCATTGTATAATTGTAAACTGTGAGTTTAATCTTCATAATGCCATCTTCATGATGTCTATGTGGCTGAAGGTTGAGAGAATCACAGCGTGCATTTCTCAAGCCGGAAAGTGTGTGAGCTGATCTCTGTGGTCGTTTCTATCACAACTCTTCTCCTCTGGAGCCTGAGTGCCTTTAATTGTGATTTCCATTCAGGCGTTATTGCCATAGTTAACTGCAGAGTCGCTGTCTATCCATGCCGACAAGCCTGAGTAAGCAGTCATGGCACTCCATTGTACAAGACGTCTCTCAGTTGACAGTAGTTTGATGGATTTGTTTTTTTTTTGTTATTTGCTTGATAATGAGGTTCTGTGCTCTCGAAGCCCTTCGAAATAGACTAATATGTCCACGTCTCAGCCCATATATGACCTCAACCATTATTGTCCTTTTGCCAAGTCTCTGTCTTTGCTTGCGTTCAGAGAGATGGAGTTTGCTCAGAAGGAGGATGCAGAGAAGAAGAGACTGGAGGAGGCGGAAAAGGCTCATTTGGCTGAAATTCAGAGTCTTCAAGTTAGGGTAATTATCTGCACACACACACACACATGTCAGTGCACTTCACTGCATTTCATGGCAACTGTCTCGTACTGTGAATCATCCAAAGTCCATTTGCATTAGTCAGTTTGTGAGCCCACATGGAAAAGGTATATTTCAACTGAGCAATATTCTTAAATGTTTTGCTGGAAATTTGGACGAAACAAAGCGTTGGAACAATATTAAAACATTACAAACCTTGACAGTTTGAATATTAATCAGGTACCACCCAGTAGTGATCTCCTGAAGGTCAGGTAAGTGAGCGTGTCAATAAATGGGGCGCTATTAGCATGCACAATTAATTGGGAGTGAATTCCACCTTCTCACAATATGTTTGGACAGCCAGTATCAGAATTTTTCTATGAAATTATTTAAAATCTCAGTACATACTTTTATTGTAGTTAGGTATGATTCATACAGGCTTGTAATTATCTTTTACAAGCGTCATACTGTGAAATGGGCCACATACATGGGCCATAAGAAACCGACATACAGAATAGAACATGTATAGATAATACTTTAATTCAGCAAGGACACATGAACATCAAAAGTGACAGTAAAGACATTTATAGTATTATAATGTTACAAAAGCTTTCTATTTCAAATAAATGCTGTTCTATTGAACAGTCTATTAATCAAAGAATCGCAAAAAAATATGAAGCAGCTCAACTGTTTCAACAGTGATGAAAGAAGAAATATTTCTTAAGCACATTTCTTAAGCACAGCATGTGACACTGGGAATCATGTGACAATCATGTGGCACTGAAGACTGGAGTAATGACTGCTGAAAATTCAGCTTTGCCATCACAGGAATAAATAATATAAAATATATATATGGGAAAATAGAAAACAGTTCTAAAATAGAAAACGTGTGGTTTTGTATAGATTGCTACACTGGAGACAGAGCTGATGCAGCTGATGAAGCAAAATGGCATCCAGATAAACAATAACAACAACAGCGCTGAGAGCCGAGCCCAGCTGACTGAGAGACTGACGGCCTTACAGTGTCCAAGGAGAAGTGTTGCTGGAGGGGGTGAGTCACAAAAACACGCATACACACACCTCAACACTCTCACCCAGTAGCTCATTAATTACCAAAATTATCATCAGTCTTCTGTTTGACAGGTGTCCTCAAACCAGACCTCATAGAAACACACACATGCTCACGTACCAGGACACACTTTATACAGCTGGTCATTTGTTTGCACCCAAACTATTAATAGTGATATAGTGGTTGGTGAAGCACCATGCAGGTACCTGATGGGTATCATCATAATGTTACAGGAAACAATTAATACACAGGACTTTATCAGTCTCAGTTAAAGCTGTGCTTATCAGAAAGATAGGAGGAAATGACATGGGTTTCAGCTACTACAGAGGGGAAATCCAAATCCAACATATAAAACCCACCCAATATTCCATGGCTTTTATTTAAAGCCACAACGTCCAGTGATGATATGTTAAATATTGCTTTGATTTTTGTTTTTATTCTCATACAAATAAACAGAACAAGCCATTAAAAAGGGAACTGAATAGGAATAGTTAACATTAAAAATGTTGGGGGGGGGGCATTGTGGTGTAACAAACTCTAAAATTACAATAATATTGTGCTTATTCTTCATTATTATTATGCATTTTGTTATTTAAAAATGATTGTATTATGCATTATTGTGATAATATGAATAATATATTCTCCTTATTATCATCATCATGCATAATACAATGATTTTATATACTATATATATATATATATATATATATATATATATTATATATAAAATAACAATAATAATTATTTATTTTTCAAATAACACAAAATACAAAAAATATTTTTAATATTTAAAAATGATTGTATTATGCATGATGATGACCTAATTACTACTAATAATAGTAATTATTAGTATTAGTATTAACAAAAATTAAAAAATATAAAATATATTAGTAGTAATAATCATAATGATAATCATTTGAATAAAAATAATTAGATAATAATAATAAGTAATGTAAAGATCATTTATACTATATTTTCAATACATTGACAGCAGAACGAACAATATCCAGGTACACAACAGTGCGACATATAAAAAAAAAAAACTTCTGTTCCTCATAGCCTCACTTGTGTCAAATTAAATATGGCGACCACTTTCTGCTTATGTAACATATCTCTCCGTAATAAACTCCCTCGCTTTGAACCCTGACCTTGCAGCTGCATACAACTGAGGTTTGTTAATTGAATTAAAGCAGCATCGTTCATCGCAGGTGCTTGATGCTTCTCACCTCACACACTCAGTAGTAATGGGTGCACTGGCTCTTCAAATCTCTCCTATTCACTGTGATAAGAGGGGACAGCACTGGAAAGCTGATTGGATGCATTGTGACTGAATGAGGCAGATAATGAGGAAGTGCTACTGCAGGGACGGCCTCAGTTTACTAAAAGGCTCTTCTGCAGGAAACCTCTCGGCCCTGTTTCCAACCATTTCATTTCAAATATCAGTAAATAGCATATGACGCTACGGGACATTGCAACATATAAACAAACCAGCCAGAAGTCTGTTGTAGGATTATATGTTTTTAACAGCCAAAATACTTGATATTTGATAGTGGCTTACTGTCCATTTTTGCTTAAAGCAAATTTTTTTTCATATTTAAATATTTTCTCCTATCCTAGTTAAATGAGCAGTGAGAACAACATTTGCAGGAAAATGTGAAAATTATGTGAATTAGTGATAAAATTTGATCTGATCTTAGACAAAGTCACAACAATAGACAAGCACCATTTGCTTGAACACACAAATAATGATATGATTTCATATATGTATTGAACACAGTACCGGATGAAAAAAAGAATGTTGGAAAAAGTCGTGGTTGTCCCACCCTAAACCTCCACCAAACATTTCCCATAATTGCAGATCAGGCCTGCACTATGGTCGGGAGGAATTTTGCCCCATTCCTCTTTCAGTATAGCTACAATTCTTGGGATGTCTGGTGTGCAGCGCTCTCTTGATATCGTCTCAGTCGTGTAGAGGCCAGAGCTCTGACTGGGCCAGAAGGTGTATATTCTCATGTTAAAGCCATTATGTGAGTGTTTTTCATTGTTTAGGCTCCAGGTTAGCTGAGTTATTAGAAATATTCACATACTTTCCCGTCACTGCATTGTGTGCTTACACAGTGTGTTTAGTGTAGAACATGGTTTAGGGTCGGCAAAAGTTTTGGATGATTTTGAAGTCACTTATGCTCACCAAGGCTGCATTTATTTGATTAAAAATATTTCACACAGGGCCATGTAGTTTTGGATTTTGTTTTCCCTTAATAATAAAAACCTTCATTTAAAAACTGCATGTTGTGTTCACTTGTGTTATCTTTTACTAATATTTAAATTTGTTTGATGATCTGAAACATTAAAGTGTGACAAACATGCAAAAAAATAAGAAATCAGAAAGGGGGCCAACACTTTTTCACACCACTGTATATATGTGTGTGTGTTATGTAATTGTATGGATTTGTTTTGTGTGCTAGAACTGGGCGAGCTGACGGGAACCAGTGGAACTCACCCTGAGAGAAACGAGAGGGTAAGACTCCCTTTCACATACACCAAACACCTCTTATTCAGGCGCAGGACATTTAAGCCAGATGCTCCGATAAAGAGTGGAAGTCACTTCTAATCTCATACTTAATTCACGAGTATGTGTAGAATATGTCAGGTTTCTATGGTCACAAAATACTCCATTAACATTAAATGCATTTATGTTGTATGAATGGTCACAGTTGTAACTTTATGTTTTTTTTTTAGTTTTCTCTCTTAGTTTTCTTTTCTGTCAGTAGTACTTGGTTGGGATAGGATCACAAAACAGGAGAAAAGCTAGAACATGTTGTTGTATACATTGACATTCTTGTATGGCGGTATCAGGTTACAAATAGTTTGTACCTATTTAGCATATTTTTTAGGTTTCCTGAGAAAACATTATTTACAGTGTTTCCTCTCTCAGAATCATAAGCCACGCTGTGTCTAGCTGTTGTAAGTGTCTGTAATAACCATAATACATCTCTGTAGAGAAACAGAAGGAAGTACTGTTGGGTCAGCAAAAACAAACAGGAAACAGCTTACTGTTGCAAAGAGCTTTCTTTGTGAATGTTTAAAACCTCTCCCTCTCTGTCTGTTTCTGTTGCTGTCTGTAGGGCTCTGGGCTTCAGTCCTCCAGGGTGGCCGGTGCCACAGAGGCCAGGCTCAGGCACCCGCAGCCTCAGCAGGGACCTGATAATGAGGGTAAATGCACCAAACCATTAATACCTGATTAGGGCTCAATTACAGGCCTAATGAATTATGCTTAAGGCCTGAGAGACACAATAAGGAAAAGTCCCTAAAGAAAAGATAGCATAAGAGAAACGCCTGAAGTAATGAATATGGCCTCTGTATAGTAAATGTTGAATCTTGTTGAATGCTAATGGTCTCTGCGTGATTTTTCTTCAGGCTCTTCAGCAAGTCGAGATGAGAAATCTGGCAAAAAACTACTAGACTTGGGGTACGTTGGTGACAATTCTGTATTTATATTTGTATTGACATAAAGTGTAGCTTTATATAATTGTCAGAATGAATGCAAAATACATTCAAATGTTTTTGAATGAAGTCTCTCATGCTCACCAAGGCTGCCTTCATTTGGTCAAAAATACAGTAAAAACAGTAATATTGTGAAATGATTAAAATTTAAACTAACAGTTTTCTATTTCAGTATATTTTAAAATGTAATTTCCTGTGATGGCAAAGCTGAATATTCAGCAGCCATTACACCAGTCTTCAGAAATCACTCTAATATGCTGATTTGGTGCAAAAATAAATAAATAAAAATCTTATCATCATTGAAAACCGTAGTGCTGTTTAATTTTTTTGTGTAATATTCTGCTTAATATTCTGTTTCATGGTTCTTTGATGAATAGAAAGTGTAAAAGAACAGCATTTATTTGAAATATAAATATTTGTTAACATTCTAAATTATTACTGTCACTTTTGGATCAATTTAATGCATCCTTGCTGAATAAAAGTTAATTGAAAATATATATTTTTTTTTTAATAAATATATATATATATATTACCTCAAACTTTTGAGTGTTAGTGTAGATTCAATAAAAGAAGCTGTGTACATTACTGATGGAAATTCTCTTGTTGGAAATTATAACAAGCTTCTGGTAATATTTTCAGATCTTCTCCGAGGAAAAGTAAAGGAAAAGAGCAGGATCCAAAAGGATCTCCCAGTAAAAGGTAAATAAAGAACCAAAAACCTAATGAAACCCTACCTACCTCTGAAATAGCAGAATTTTTTAGATCCTTTTCATAGTAATGTCAGAATAAATGCATTGTACCCTAAGTCTCATGAATTGTAAAGTACATGCCCAGCTGTGCCTTAATATAATAAACATTATAAAATATCAAATTAATATAATAAAAATTACACAAAATCTTTTGGACATCTCAGATGTGCAATACTGCAGGACATACACATTTTGCATTTGAAATAATCTTCAATGATTCAAAGAATTGCTTAATCAATGATTAAAGAGAATTGCTCCGCAGATGCAAGGCTAAAAAAAGGTTTTATTTCCTCTGGGTATATACGGATGACCGGTCGTATCCCACATCATCACAGTTCCTGGATTCCAACCGCGAATTACAATGGACTTTTAACAAAGCCTAAACAAAATTAAGGCTGAAACTTAAGTCTGTAAAGCAGTGAATTAAATGCAGCTCTCGCCTGTGTGTATGATCTGTCTCAGCTCTTGTCAGCACCTGTGCTGTGTTCCAGTCATTGTGTATAACCACTGAATAACCAGTCCCCTATCTTTAGCTCCACAGGGCCTTCAGCAGAGAACAGTCCTGAAAGATGCAAGAGCAAGGTAAGAAAAGTCACACAGACGTGTATGTGTATTGTATATATGTGATTGTGTGTGTGTGTGTGTGTGTGTGTGTGTGTGTGTGTGTATATATATATATATATATATGAGCAATATCACTTGAGTATGAGAGCAATACCGGCTCTATATCAGCATGGCTGTGATCCGGAGGCAATCACAGCCGCTGACATAGAGCCGGTATCGCTCAAGTACGAGAGTGATATTGCGTTCAGTTTGACTGTGTAATTAAACAAGAAACAACGGAGTGCCTAATAAAACCCTCTTTTGTGCGGAACTACTTCCTTCCGCCACGGATTCAAAGCTCAAGTTGACAGTTAAACATACTCACTTTTAGAATTCGTATCAAGGGCATGTGCTGCTTCAGTTAGGTTATTAGTGAGAAATAATGAGGTTATAAGAGAGAAACAACAAGAGAAAGCAAGACGTGCATCCAAATGAGAGAGAGAGAGACCCAGAAGCTAGACGTTTCTTCTTATATTAACTAACGTACTCTACGATTAGCTCAGTGAATAATTAAAAAAAAAACATAGAACAAGCTAGAACAAGCGGAGTGATCCAAAATTGTGAAAGGGCGTTCCTGTAGCGATACCAGTACAATATCTCACGGTTCTCAACCAATCAGATTTGAGAACCAGAACGAACTGTTGTATAAATGTATATATATATAACTAGTTTAAAAGAAATTGCAATCAATTGTTTAAAATATGAATGCCTGCTGCCTGTTTAGTGACATAACCTCCCTCTGGTGTGTTGCATTTCCATGAACAGAACTCTTTTTCCTGGCCACGCTTCTTCTCCTATTCATATTACGTGGTACTGTATCACATCTAGTTTGTTCAGATCCAAGGCTAATCGGATGTTTCTCTAATTTTAGCTGTAGACAAACAGTAGTTGCACATTACTGTTTTATTTGCTTTGAGATTGTTGCTGAATTATTATAGTTTCACAAATTGAAACAGTCCATTTTGATCCTGAAATTGTGGAATTTCATTCAGCTGCATGCATTCTGACTCTTACTCTTGAATGTTTTCATCTTCTTATAATACACAAACCTCACAAAAGGTTACCATGCTCAGGCTGTGCTCCTGGGATCCATGAAATCTTGTATTAAATCTGAAGGACATCAGAAAAACTACGGCCTGCTACCCATGCTCAGTCAAGGCATTAAATTAGCTTTGAATTAATCACTTTTGTGCCAGCAAAGAGCCCAACATATTCCGAGTATTTTCATATTCAGTTCAGCATCTCTCTCACAGACTTTGAGGTGTTGGAGACAACCAGACTGGTAAACATGTCCATCTCATCTGTGTGGATAGTCTCTACAGGGACTCTTCAAAAAATGTAGTAAACGCAAGTTTGACATTGAGAAAGAAAAACGACCGGTGAACATAATGCCATTTGATTCTTGAAACTGTGACTCTGAAACTCTGACCAGAATCACATTCAAATGCATCATGTTATGTGATTACACATTATGTTGAAAGAATGCGTTCATTTAAAAATGCAAATTAATTTACTCGGTGACAAATGATCATGATCATCATTTGAGTGACAGTACCAGTCTACACACAAAGCATTTTGCCGGGGTGTGCATGTCTCCTTTTGTCTTGTTAATCTTAAGAGACTTAATTGGCTTAACTGTCAATCAACAGTAATTACACTAATAATTATTTGTCATAGTCAATAAAACAATCAGAATCAAGGAATAAATAATTACCTCTCAAGTAATGGAGAAACAATTCAAGCAAATCCAAATGGTACATGGATAAATGTGTCAGTCAGGTAACACTCGTGTCTTACAGGTGTATTTCTGTCTCTGTCTCTCTTTCAGGGTCCTGGTGTCACTGATGACCTCAGCCTCAGCAGCACCAGCTCCACAGAGATCAGTGGCATCCAGATGTCCGGCCCATCGCAGACACTAATGCTCTCCTCAGATGAGGTATTGTTTGTACACTTGCAACCTGATTTCTCTGTTTAAAGATCCAAAAATGTACATTCTGTCAAGATTTACTTAGCCTCATGTTGACTTTCTCTAACTGAATTATATCTAAAGCATCACTTGCATGCTAAATTGTTCTGCCTGGAAAGATCATCAAAGGTTTTTTTCTGATTCAGTGAGTGTTTTTCTTGTCCTTGATGCTGCATTTATTAGAGTGTGGATATGATTGAAGATGAGGTGAGACTTTGTTTTAATGTGTTTGAGTCCCAGAATGACTCTTCTTCCCACGGAGCCTAGTTCTTCAATTTCTTGCATGTTCTTTGTCATCCAACAATCATTTTTTTATTAATAAATTTTTTCTCAGATTCCATTTGCTTCCTCAAAATATATTAACTATGATTTCTGGAATTATCAATCAGTGCTGATGACTATGTGACCTTGTCCAGCTAGTGCTGTACAGTAAGTTTGCGTGCGTGCGTGTGTGTGTGTGTGTGTGTGTGTGTGTGTGTGTGTGTGTGTGTGTCAGATTCTAGACGACAGTCCTCCTCCGAAGCTGTTCCAGTGGCAGAACCGCAGTGTGACTGAATGGACATGTCAACAGGTGTCATGCTGGCTCATGGGTCTGAACCTGGAACAGTATGTCTCTCTTTTTACTGCCAAGAATGTGGATGGAGAGCAGCTACTCAAGCTGGACAGCTCAGCACTCAAGGTGAGGAACAGATTTGTTGGGATAATTTAGTCTGTTAATCCTCTATTACTTCTATTGTGTGTGGTGAAAACCAAGCAAATTATGAATATAAGATGTAAAAAATATACATTTTCAATGATCAGAAGATGACTTTAACATCAACTTCATTTTTGCACATTAAGAGTCATAAATTTGTATATTGCACTAATAAATTAGCTAAATATTTCAAAATATTTATATTTTTTATATAACGCATTATTAAAGTATCTACTTATTTAATATGCCATACACATTTTTTAGGTTTAAAATTACCTACATTTATGTCTTAAACATTTCAATTTCAATTTACATTAACAAAAGCTTTTATTAACTTATTTATTTAAAAAAAAAAGGTTTTGATTTAAGTAATGAAGTCCATTTTATACAAGAAAATTAAATCAAACATTTTTTTTAAATATTAAATGTGTGCAATAGATGGTTAGGTGTTGTTTTTATCCGTATTTTGTTTCTCCTGCCATATGCTAAAATTGTTAGAATAATTCATGTCCCATCTGCTTTCCCTCCAATGAGAAAGTTATCTTTAGAGATTAGCATAGTTTCTTCGGATTCATCTGAACATCCTGTAAGTGTGTCTGTTTGTGTTTTTGGCAGGCTCTGGGTGTAGAGTCCTCTCAGGATCGGGCTCTGATAAAGAAAAAGCTGAAGGATGTAAAAGTGTTGATGGAAAAAGCTCAAAGGAACAGAGAGAAAATTGAGAAACAGCGCAAGAAGGAACTGGAGCAGGTTCAGAAACAGGTCCAGAAAAACAGCAACTCCTCTGGACCAGGAGAGGGCGCTACTGAATGACACTACTCACCTCACTACTGTCTCACCATTATAAGTACAAACCAGTTCAGCATTTCACGGGACTGAAAGGTCATTGAAAAAGGGGCTTACTGCTATTGAGCTGCCATTGGATGAATTGAAACCAAAATTTCCAGATATGGATTTTGTTATTTTTACCGAACAATATTCAGGTTTTTTTTTTTTTTGCACGTTTTAGCAGAATGATCACTGCTTTTTTGGTTTCCTATGTTTTATGTCTGATTAATATCTATTTATTTGCATATGGAGAATATGTATATATAGAACCAGAGCATATCAAGCTCATAACTCATCCATGACAGTAAAAAACTCTGCATTACAAGCACCTTTAGACGTTGAGACAATGTACATATGCAGAAAGCATATATATGAATATGTCTAACGTGCCATTTTCTATCAAAAGAAGGATAGTTTGTTAAGTGAACGCGGAAAGTTTTTAATACGATAGCTTTGACAAAGCACAGGTCATAGTGATGGACAGTGTTGCTGTCGAGTGTCTCTTCACCTCAAAGAGTTTGAGTGCTGCTCACAAGAACTACTACAGTCTGATTCACTGGCAAACACAAACCTTATTGTGAGAAGAAAGCCATTCCAAGTAATGAGATATCATGGACCCTCTTTGTGGATATTTCACTGTATACTTTGAACCTCCTGTTTGGATCTCCTTCATCGACCTGCCACTATTCAAGACGAATACAGCTGAAGTGTATGCTCTTCTCCAAGCTTGAATCCTCCTAATGATCTTTGGGGGAAAATGGTGGCAGTAGGATACTAAATGATTTCAGAAGTCCGTCATTTTAAACTGTTCTCCAGAGATGCGAGACTTGTACTCTAAAAGAAAAAAAGCAAGAAAAAAGACTGCTGCTTCTATTTCACATCTACCTGCTTCTAGCCCTCTCCATCGCCCTGAGCTAGATTCTCAGTTAGACCCAAGTGCTGCCTTTTGAAGTGCTGTTTAAATTTTGATTTGATTTTATGGTTTGTGGTTACAGTCTGGAACACACCGGTTGTGTGAATGCACCTCTGTTTTACCGGCATCCAAATGTTGTAGAGCAGATGACAAATGTGCACTTAAAACGGACCTATCTATGTACAGTACACTACCATTCAAAAGTGTGGGGTCAGTAGGATTTCTGAAAGAAATTCATGCTTTTATTCAGCAGGGATGCATTAAATTGACCAAAAGTGACAGTAAAGACATTACAAAAGTTACAAAATGTTAAAAAAGATTTTTATTTCAATGAATGCTGTTCTTTGAAACTTCAGCTTTGCCATCACAGGAATAAATTACATTTTAAAATATATTAAAATAGAAAAGAGTTGTTTTAAATTGTAATAATATTTCACAGTAGTATTGTTTTTGCTCAATTTTTGGTCAAATAAATGCAGCCTTGGTGAGCATAAAACTGACCCCAACTCTTAAACAGTAGTGTATGTTATTTTATCAGGCTAGATTTTATTCAGTTTGATCCCATTGTTTTTAATCAGTTATTTGTCTCATTCATAAAGAGAGCACCGTAATGTAGTAAATAAGTAGTCTTTTATAATGTAATTTACTGCACAGAGTAACGTCTCGGTTACTTGTGTAACCCTCGTTCCCTGAAGGAGGGAACGGAGACGTTACGTCAGTCGTGACTGACGAATTGGTATCTCGCCCGAGAGCCCAATCACCTTCGAGTGTTAACTAAACAAGCCAATGACAGTTGGCGTGCGTGTTTCGCCACGCGCACCCCGCCCCGCAGCGCGGGTATAAAAGGAGAGCGCGTGCAAACGCACATCAGTTTTTCGCTGAGGAGCCGAGACTACGTGCCCCGGCCGTACAGCGGTCTCGAAGGTGATTGGGCTCTCGGGCGAGATCCCAATTCGTCAGTCACGACTGATGTAACGTCGAACGTGACTGACTGAAAGGGAACCAGTATCGCCTCTATCAATTTATCCTGGGTTGTATTTTTAAATTTATGCAACACATTTCCCATATGTATCAATTGTAAGTATACAAAACACAGTAACCTACAGACGTCATTTTGCATTTCAGAATCCACTTTGACGAGTCGTATTAACCCTGTTTAACCCACCTTCTTTTCACTGCCCTAATTATCTGTCCATATCACATTTTTCTCAATTCTGCATTCGTGTAAACATGCTGTTTTCCCATTTGTAATAATACATATCGTTCATGTTTACATTTGAATTACTGATTATTTCCATGGCAACTCAAAGGCAGCTTCAGTGGAACTTGGGCACTGTACAGAGGACATTAGGCAGTGCCTCATGACCCTGTGGATTTATTACAAGCACTCAAATGTGACTCCATGGAAGATTATATTCATTGTTAATTAAGTGAATTATTTATCTCTAATAATTTTAAGTCTTGTCATAGTATATGTATTTCCCAATCAAAGAAATGTTTGTAAATCAGTTCACATTATTTATTTATGAAGCAAAAAATTATTACAAAAAAACTTTTAATTGTAATCAGAAAGAATTAGGAGATTGTATGTTTGTTAATTAACTCACAATGCTCTTGTGAACATATCTTTTATTATTGTAATTGCAAAACGATGTTTGTCTTAACATTATGAAATCCTTTCTAACCCTCTGCTATGAATCAACTGAAAAGAATAACCTATTGTAGATCCACATCTAACCTGCCTACCGATATACTGACTTTTGTATGTGAAAGTTAAGCAATAGCTTTTAATCCCGGCATTTTTTATCGATTCCATGAGGAGACCGAAGACCGGGTCTGTCTGTTTAAATGTGTCTGCGTGCAGGGTTAATCACGTACGGATCTGAGGACAGAAATGTGCTTCTCTTTCATGGGTTATTTGTTGTTTTCACTATACTCAATGGCAGAGTTAGTCAGGGTATATAGAGGAACTGCACGCAATGCCTGAGAAAAGAGCATTAACCTATGTATTTTTGTTCGTCATACCCGCATGAGGGACCTCAATGTGCCATACCCATTCTTTTCAAAACTACTAAATTCTATCCTTTATTTTTGTTCATGAAAAATTAAAAACCTTGTGTGTCATGTTGGACTGTAAATACACTTCAAATGACATATTTGATCAGACAAATACAACGAAAGATCATTCCAAACTTGTCTCGAGTTGTTCATGTGCAAGCCGTTTGTGGATTCAGTGGATGCTTTGAACATTTCAGAAAGTGTAACTATTTTACGTTTTGGTGCATTGGAATTTGTATATGAAATTGTATATAGAAAGGTATAATTCTTAGAAAGAAAAAAAACAAAAAACAAACATGAATATCCACCCCTAAACCTAACCCTCAGTGGGCCGTAAACAGATCATACAAAAACGTAAGAATGCAAATTGCACTTAAAAATAATACAAATTATTGTTTGAAATAACTATTTCTTAAGTTCAATTTTTACTTGCGATGGCAAGGCCCCATTTTCTGCAGTCCATTTACTTCCAGTCTGCAAATAGCCTTGTTACACCATCCATAAGAAATCCGTCTGTTTTGATTTAGTACTTGAGAAACTTTTATTGTTAGCAAATCTGAAAATGGTAGTGCTGCTTAATGACCTGATACTGAATGCTTTATTTCAGCTTTATTGGTGTGCACTTTTTGAAAAATGAAACTTTATGACTTTATTTCACCTATTTGTAATGTAATGTCTTGTTATCTGTACTTATTTATTTATTAATTTTTTACAAGATGGCCAATACCAAGGTGTGACCTTGCTGCACTTTTGGACCATTTGCCATTGATAGATTTTGCCCAAAATACCATAAGATCATATACAATCAGGGGCGTAGTTTGCGGTGGTGAGGTAACTCCCCCAATAACCAAAAGTAGCAAGTACCCCCCCATGAACCGAACGGAGAAGTTATCAGCACAATATGACTGAAAAACGCAGTTCTTTTAATTGTGCATGAGCGCTCTCGAAAAGTGTGATCAGATTTGCGCGAGGCATTCCTATCGCGAAGGAAGCTGATGGTAAAATCAATGTGTGATCTATTTGAACTCTATTGAGAAATTGTCACTTTAATATGCTATGGAGAAAGTCGAACATAATCTAAAAAGGCATTTAAACTAGTAAGACTGATGAAAAGAGGAGAAAACATAATTTTGCACCAGCACTAACATATATTAAAATATTTTTAAACTACTCGTGACCACCTTTACCAGAAGAATTTATCACGTTTTATTGTAGGCTTATTTATTGTGGTACATTTTGTTGAACTTGTTGTACAATTTCTAATAGATAATCTGTTAAGGGAATAGATTTTCCCTATTTATATTACAACTGTGGCATGTTGTAGCTATTGTTTCTAATAAATGTGCAGGCTGTTGTTTTTCATAACTGCTATATAGATTAATAATAAAAAAAAAGTAATTATCGGCCTGGTAATGATTAATAGGCCAGCCTTATTATAACAAATGCTGTTAAAAACTATGGTACATTTTCATAAGACCAAGTAGCCTACAAGTCAGAATCGAGTACCATGTGTAAAATGGGTTCTAATGATGAGTGATGGAAAAACCTGGCCTTCACATATTCCAAGATATGACATAGATTAAATCATTAAGAGCCTGATAAACTGTTAAGGAGTAAGAGATAATATCAATATAAGAAAATGTTAAGTTAGATTGACTTCCCATTCCCAAGGCATGTTGAATTAGAACATTCTGTCAAACTATAGCCTATAAGTGCCTAAATAACCTAATATAAAATAGGCTACATTATCCTATGTGAATCAGTAATTGTTAACTAGGCTATTACTTTATTGCAGTTATGTTATCAACCAACTTCGCATGTGTGGATGATAGCACAAAAGACCATTTAAAAAAGAAACATATAAGCAAACAAACAAACAAATAAGCCTCATGAGGGAGCATGACCCGGGACTCCACTAAAACAGTTCACACTTAAACTCCCCCATTGTTCAAACCAAAACTACGCCCTTGAATACATGGCGTCTTGAAAATATTTCTTAAATGCAGTCAATATTTTAATATTCTAATAATAGTATTTTGGTGGATACTGTAGTTCCTTTTTTGTTTGTTTGTTTGTTTAAGGCTTGTTTGGCCCTGTAGGCTTTGACCTCTTCCCCTCACAGTCTATTAATAGTCAGACTGAGACTGACTCGACACCGATTGTGTTTCACACACGCTCCTGACCACTGGAATTCACTCTTCTTTCTGGAATTACTTAAACATACTGAACGAGTGTTTCTTGCGGATTAGTCGGTGTATGTGTGAGATATGAACAGGCCTCGAGCAGTTCTCGGTTTAGCGGAGGAAGATAACCGGACTCTGTCGCGGCGGGAAGCTGCTGATCACCTTCTAAAGGCACGCTTTCTAGAAGCGCTCACGCGTAACGATGCGGTGGAGGTTGCCAAAATTCTTCGCACCACCAGCATTGAAATAGACACCGTGTTAGACGTGGAGGACCGCGATATGATCCTTGCCTCGTATAAGCAAGGTAATTCATGTTGACGAGACAACAGTCGCTCTTTTACCGGAGAAATCATTAGACTGTGTGACTGCAGTTAGGTATTCAGCCACAAGGTAGCGCTAGACTGCAAGTAACAGAGAATACAACAAGCGTCGTCTATGAAATCACTTTCAGTGAAGCACGCAGATTATGGGTAGGCTACTTGATATCAGCGGTGCTGCAGTGTGATATAAACCTATACACTATAATTCCGATAAAACTATTTCAATAGCATTTATTCAGTTGCATAATCAATAGTGATTTTAATGACCTCAAATGAATCAAGAGACTTTTCGTTGTGTAAATTCACACGACCCCTGAAATAAAAATTATTTTAGGCCATGTAACTCGCATTCCTGTACTATACAGATTTTTGTCTAATCAGATGCTCTCTAGAATGAGAATGCAGCCAATTAGCAGGCTGCTTTGTTAAGATTATTTCCTGCTTCTATTTTAATAAGAAATATGTTAACACAGATAACACTGAGGTAGGGTTTTTAAGGGAGCTGCTAAAAAGCTAAAATTTGAAATTGTGAAATACATGGGGACCATGTTATTTTAGTGTTATACTTTTATAATATTATGTACTATTTATTAATACTGTGAATTAGCTTTTATTTTTATATTTTCAGTTTTCATTTTAATTTTTAGTTTATGTTTTAGTAATGGGCTTTTATCATTTTTATTAGTTTTTTTTAATGTTTCTATATAGCTTTAATGTTACTTCAGTGTTACTTTAGTAATTTTAGTACTTCAGCTTACGCTTGTTTTTCATCTAATATTTATTTTATAATATTTCAGCTCTATTTCAATTACCAAAAATTATTTTTAACAGTTTGAGTTAACAGCAACAACACTACGATCAGTTACACCAAAAATATAAACTTTCCCATACATGTGTATATCCATTTTAACCTTAAATATTTCTGATGAAAAAACAAACTGTTCTTTTCCACCAGGTTACTGGCTACCAAGTTATAAATTGGACACATCCTGGGGGATGGGTCTACACGTGTGTATGATGTACAATGCACTGGAGAGTGCCATAGTCCTTCTGCAGAATGGGGCAGCTGTCAACAGGAAACCTAACGGGAAAACCCCTCTACATGTGGCCTGTACGGTGTCTAATGCTGACTGTGTGGGACTTCTGCTGGATTGGGGCGCACGGATCAACAGTATGTCCCTGAGTGGACATACTCCTTTACACTACTGCATTACACAAGAGTCTTTGGACTGTGCCAAACATCTTGTTCTCAAAGGTCTGTACATTTAAATCTAAAATCACCTAGGTTCACCTAAAAATACATTTCTGTCAACATTTACTCGCCCTCATGTCATTCCAAACCTGTATGACTTTCTTTCTTATGTGCATTAAAAACAAAAATTGTAACTGTAATTGTAATTATAACTGTATTTGTCCATATAAAGTCAATGGGGTCCTAAACAACACTATTGGACAAAAAACACAAGACTTCTAATCTTACTGCAGGAGCAAATATCAACATGCCCGGTGAGGAGAACCAGGACACCCCTCTGCACACCGCGGCCCGCTATGGTATCCCAGAGCTGGTGGCTTTCTACATTGCCCATGGAGCAGATATCAATGCAGTCAACGGCTACATGGAAACGCCTCTGATCACTGCTGCATTCTGGGCCATGGACATTTGTGAGCGGACCTACAGCTCTGACCACCATCTTGTCTGCCGGATCCTGTTGGACCACAATGCTAACGTACATATATATGAGGAAGACAAGAAGACGGTGCTGCACAAAGCTTGCTGGAACTGTGATCATGTGCTTATCCAGATGTTACTGGAGGCCGGTGCCAAGACTAATGCAATGGATATCAATGGATGCGCAGCGATACAGTATCTGCTGAAGGTGACGCAGATCAGGCCGTGGGCCATTCCTGAACGCTGCTATCAGCTGCTTCTGAACTACGGAGCAGCACGAGTGTATCCACCACAGTTTCACAAGGTACAACACTCACCCACCCGAACTGCTTTAGTTTTCCATATTTATTAGAGTAAAGATGTCAATTGGGAATTTTATAGTTGGACTAGAAGGTGTTTACATTTAAGATGGCTCTCAAAATATTAATGTTGGTCTTTTTTGTTGTCTTTCTGTTAAGTAGGTGTTGCAGGCATGTCATGAATACCCCAGAGCAGTGGAGGTTATGGTGAATTCTTATGAACATATCAAGTACACTAAAAAATGGAGGGCTGCTATTCCTGAAGCTGTATATGAGGTCAGAAATAAACTTCTTTATTCACTGCAAAAAATAAACATCATAAAATAAAATGAATAAGAAAATACAATAATATAAAATACATAATTTTGTCTAGCTTAGAAATGTTTAGAAATGATTCTTGAGCACCAAATCAGCATATTAGAATGATTTCTAAAGGATCATGTGACTGAAGACTGGCGTAATGATGCTGAAAATTCAGCTTTGTCATAAATTACATTTTAAAATATATTTAAATAGAAAACAGTTTTTTAAATTGTGATAATATTACTGTTTTTACTGTATTTCTGATCAAATAAATGCAGCCTTGGTGAGCATAAGAGACTTCTTTCAAAAACGTAAAAAAATATTACAGAGCCAAAACTTTTGAAAAGTACTGTATTTCCAAAAAACAAACAAACAAAAACAATATATTAGGCTGTGTAAAGAAAACAGTATTTCATGGTATATGACAAAAACACTTTTTGACCTGAATGTAGCACACAATGATGTATTCATCTATTCATTAAGTCCATTCATGAAGTTGCTTTTTCAGCCTTGTTTCTTTTTCTTCATTTAGAGGTACAGGAATTTCTATGATTCTTTGTTTGCCGTCTGCACCAACAATCCACACACTCTACAGCATCTGGCCAGATGTACAATACGTGCTGCAATGTCGAATCACTGTGAACGGGGTGTCCAGCAACTCCCTCTTCCTTCATCAGTGAAGAAATACTTACTTCTGGAGCCTGTAGGAATCATATACTGACACTGTTTCTGCATTATACGACTTGTGCATTTTCTTCAAATTCAGATTTTGTTACAGTGTAAACGATTCTCCAAAGCTTGCTTGCTTTTTGTTTTCTTATGTTTTTAAAATATTTGTTCTTTATTTGATCCTTTACCAGGGAACAGTAATAATGCTGATGTATTTAATATTAATATGTATTATTAAAAATAAATATTTAATATATAGATAATGAATAATTTGATATTAATGCTAATAATATTTAATATATTCTAAATATTACTTCTAAATATTATACATTCAAAAAGTTTTTGGTCTTTCCACATCCACACATATAAAAAACCTCATGTTTTAATGAAAGACTATCAAGATCTGGGCTAAATAATCAAACTCAGGCCTTAAGCTTGTCTGCTAAGACTGTAGATCATTTTTTGAGGGGGAAATGAACAACGGAAGCCACATTTAGCATAAGAGGATAATATCAGTGAGTACACCAACAGCACATTACAGATAACAACTGACTAGGATGAGATGTCTAAGCCACTAGTCCTTTTGTTAGAGGAAAAACTGAAGTGCTTATCAGGGTTTAACCCTGAATAATGAAAGCAGACACAATAGTCATGGATCCTCTTTAGAGGGGCCTTATTTAGTTTAAGCTATAAAGGGGGGTTTAAGGGTTATTTTTTGACAAGTTAAATCACTTTAATGAATTTTAGAATCCAAGATTAAAAATAAAGGTAATAAGGTTGAGCTGGATGAATGTTTGGAATTCTGTGGACTACAGTTTTAAATTCTATGTTCCCAAGAGCCACAAGACCTAATAGAGATTATTATACTTTACCCGAATAAGTACACATTATCACTTGTTTCATTTTGAACAAAACGAATGAAAACAAAAGAATCAGTCTTTTTAACAAATCTATTTTAGGTGAACGAGTCGTTCTTGTTAACTTTCTGTGCATCAATTCAAGCTTTTTAGAAAATTGAAGGACTTTAATAAAACTTGATCTTGAGCGACTGGGGTGAATTTAACAAACTGAATTTCCATGACTCACTTATCTTAGAAAAGACTCTTTTGCCACCTACACTGGAACCTTCAGAAGTGATTCATGAACGAACCTGAGCAAATCTTTTTGCTGGACAGATTCAAAAGAATCGAGTCACTGAGATTAACCTAACTTCCTGCTATATAATATAAACTTACTGTACAGTATGTTTTTCAGTACTTACCCACCTTAGGTAACTATTTGTTAGCCATAATATTTAATAAACAAGCGCACAGGAGACGGGGATATACAAATTCAGTATAACAATTTCAGGCTTTTATTGAAGGTTCTGTGACTACATTTTTCACTTATCTTAGAAAAGACTCTTTTGCCACCTACACTGGAACCTTCAGAAGTGATTCATGAACGAACCTGAGCAAATCTTTTTGCTGGACAGATTCAAAAGAATCGAGTCACTGAGATTAACCTAACTTCCTGCTATACAATATAAACTTACTGTACAGTATGTTTTTCAGTACTTACCCACCTTAGGTAACTATTTGTTAGACATAATATTTAATAAACAAGTGCACAGGAGACGGGGATATACAAATTCAGTATAACAATTTCAGGCTTTCATTGAAGGTTCTGTGACTACATTTTATTCTTTTCATTCTAGTCAGCATGGTTGCCATCTCCTTTAATGGTGAGTTCTGTGATTACTGGGTCATATGTGAGTTTAGGATGGTATCTGTTCTTCCTTTCTCTCTCTGTACCCCACACAATGTCACCTGAAAGCAATGATTCTTCCTCCCAGAAGACAGTCTGTTTCCACTTATTCTCTACAGAAGAGATAAAACAGAGAAACAGCCACCAACAAATCAACCTCTGACCCTGTTATGGTACAGACCAACTTTTATTTGCATTGTATGAGATTAAATTATATATTATATTTTGAGCACATTAAAAGTGATAATCTTATATTCAAGTCCACAATGTAGAGCAACATGCACTGTATGTTCCTGTGGAAATTAGGAACTAGCAGCAGTTGTGTGGTTTTAAAAACGAATCGAGTACATTGTGTGAATGACTGACAGGTCAGGCGGTGTGGTTAAGGTTCTTAAAATAGCACTATTTTCCAGGGAGGGTGGGGCCACCAGTCACAGCCACCATATCAAGTGCTGTTAGGAGAGACTGGAGAGACGTGCAAAAGAAAAGATGGATCATTTTGTTCTGGGCTTATGGCTACAGGCCAGAAATAAACACAGGATCTGTGCCAAGATCCTGTCCTTAACCACTTAAGCTCGTACATTGTGTGAATGACTGACAGGTCAGGCGGTGTGGTTAAGGTTCTTAAAATAGCACTATTTTCCAGGGAGGGTGGGGCCACCAGTCACAGCCACCATATCAAGTGCTGTTAGGAGAGACTGGAGAGACGTGCAAAAGAAAAGATGGATCATTTTGTTCTGGGTTTATGGCTACAGGCCAGAAATAAACACAGGATCTGTGCCAAGATCCTGTCCTTAAGTAGGACTGTAGCTCTCCTGCTAGATTTCCCAGGCTGCACAACTAAGACTACAACAGACTATATTGTAAAAGACCAACTCAAAATATAAAAAAAAAAAAAAAAGTTCAAAATGGTTTACACTACCATTTAAAAGCTTGGGAAAGAAATAGACATTTGATAGGTAAAGTTGCATTTCAAGTGTCAATTTTTATGTTGTATAACAGTCACAAGTTCCCATTTAAAAGTTTGGGGTCAGTAAGGTTTTATTTTTTTGAATGCCGTTCTTTTGAACTTCTACTCATCAAAAAATCCTGAAAAAAAATGATCAGTTTTCACAAAAATATCAAGCAGCACAACTGTTTTCAACTGATAATCATGTGACTGAATCTGAGATGTAGCTAGTTCAGAAAATTCAGCTTTGCAATCACAGGAATAAATGACATTTTAAAATAGTACTAGAAAGTTGTAATTGTAATATCTCACTACTGTCCTTTTACACAAATAAATCAAAGTCCCTTTAAGGGGGTATTCTATAGTCTTTGAATGAATGCAGATTTGGTGAACCTAAGAAACTTAAAAAAATAATAAAATAAAAAATACCACCAACCCCAATACTTTTGAATCATAGTGGTGTAAAAAAAATGTTTAAAACAATGTGTGTTAAAGAAAACAATATTTTGTGGTGTATGACAAAAACATTTCTTAAAAGAATTAGTTAATCCAAAAATAAAAATTCTGTCATTATTTTCTCACCCCCCACCCCCAATGGCACTCTCTCACTGAATGAGTGAGTTTGATGAATAGTACCGAGCATCCATTAACACAGTTGCTCCTTTGTGAATACAGGATTGTGTCTAGAACACGTCAAGAAGCAGGTGTGATTTCATGAGCACGGGGATGTCAAGCTCTCCATGACTGCAATGAAGCTTATGAGGTATGAATGAATAACATCAACATGTCAGTTCTTGATTATAGCTTGAAATGTGCAAATGATCTATTGAGGTTGTCTAAATTCATCCATCTCTGAACGAGGCAAATACACGTACTGTAGCAGAGCAAACTGCTTGCAGCTGAAACCCACCCAGAGTTTGATGAGTGTCACTTGTAACTGAGCAGCTGCTGCCACTTGAGTTCCCTTAAAATTCATACAGGTCCTTCACATTGCTTTCAAAAAGCCAACTTTACAAATATTACAGTAAAATTAAAACAAAACAATAATAAAAAAAACAGACAAAACTAGAAAGGCAAATCTGCACAATCCTGAGATAATATATTTAAAACAAGCCATTTATCTTTCATTTATATGCAAATGAAAATAACCAAAATATTGCCTCTTCAGTGTTTTCATGCTTAAAAAAAAAAAAAAGCAAATAGAGCTACATATAATTTTTGTTCATACAGAATACCTGAAATGTTCACCCAGAAGCTGTCACAAAGATCATAAATTTTTTGTGGTCATAAAAAGCTTCACACACAACAAAAAGCAACACTGTCTAATCCATCTAGCCAGTTTTAAATAAATGAATAACATAGCAACGAACCTGGGCCCAAACTTACTTTGTCGGTTTCTTCTGACACAACTCAATCTATTATTATTACATATTAGATAGAGTGTTAAATTAAATTCATGGTTTTTAATGTCAGTGAAGTTACTTGGATTTCATCATGACAACAACTCTTGCATGTTTATGAAATGATTTGGCCTCATTGATAGCATCACATTTTTACACTCAAAACTAAATGGAGTGTTATACAGTAGGTCCAACTGAGGAACATTTCAAGATCACAATCAAGATACACACAACTATGGTCATTCTAATGTTTGCATTGTGAATGCAATTTAACCAAGGAAAAATATAAAGCCTTGGTTACTTTCAGATGCTTGTGTGTTCTCCCAAATATTTGCTAGAGATACATGCTGTAACTTACACAAAGCTGGTAACTTGGCCCCACTGACTAAAACACAAGTTCACATACTCAAAACACACTTACAAATCAGTTCAAATCTGTGGTAATGTGTAGGAATCAACACGTGCTCAAACGACCAGTCAGCTTCAGTACATTTGACTGAAGTCTCTAACATCACAGAAGAAGAGTTAACATGTTTTTCTGTCTTGTGAAACTATAAATGAGAAAGTTAGCACCGCAAATGAAGTGCATGGTGTATTATAAGCAATGTGAGATGTGGAAGACAAAAATGCCCTTGTTATTCAGACTGTAACATTCAAGAAGTCAATTATCAACCATTTGATAATACCATGCTTCTGAAATACCTCAACAGTCACATACATGGTTACCCAAATGAACTCCACTATAGTTCACAGCCCTGTTCAGTCCTTGTGTTTATCATATGAGCTTCTCCTTCCTCTCAAACACTGTACTCGTACTTTCCCAGTTTTTTGGGCTCGCTGCTTGGGATGCACCAGTCATCCGCTTCTGTGCTCGTCTGATAATGCCTTAAGGCTGACTTGTTAAAGACAGGAAGTCTTTCTATTGATTCAGTGGATAAGGCCTGTGAAAAAAAAGAGGGAGAGTAAATTAAATAGTTTGAACATATTTAAAAAATGGTGTCAAATTTCAGCCAATTCTAAATTCTAAACGTGTGGTGATATTTAGGTGTTTTGTTTGGCAAATTTTTGCAGGTGAAATCCAGTCATTTCAATAGGAGTCCATGTGATTGGAAATATCACAAAAGATTTCCCCACACAGATTTCACAACAGGTTCAAGTTGGTCATGGATTTGCCAATGGACCTAACCAAACAGTTTTGGTTCCAATTGACTTCCATTGAATGGGAAACCGAAACAGTTTGGATACCAACATTCTTCAAAATATCTTCTTCTGTGGTTTGCAGAAGAAAGAAAAACATACAGGCTAAGAATGACATGAGGCTGAGTAAATATAAGTATTTATCCGTCTTGTAAAAAGCGATTCCAGATTGCATTATGACGAGCTCAGTGGAAAAAAAAAAATCCAATATTGTGGACGTAAGAAATTAAGATATTTAATACCGATGCTTATTACTGTATTGTGCTGTTAGCTTAGCAATATGCTAACAACAGACTCCATTGAAATCAATCATGAGTTGAGTTTTTCGGTGCGCAATTGTATCTATGGCGTGTATCCAACCCTCTACATTGCGACTAAATCTTCACTCTGGGCGACTAAATGATGTCTAATATTAGTCAATGGCTAATAAATTCTCATATTTTACTCGCCAGTGTGTAATTACAAAGAAGCAGCAAGTGACACAATTAAATGTGAAATTTTGAAGTAGACAGTCTGAAATAGTGTTTTCTTTGTTTAATTTATCATCTCAAAAAAATCTTTTTTTAAAAGTGTAGGTAGTAGGCAGTGAGGCAGCTCACTAGGTAGTGCTAGAGTGTACCTTTAGGTATATGACTGCCGATGTGCCGTATCCCTCCATAGAGTAGAGCTGCAGATCTCCCTGGAAGTACTTGGCATAAAGGCGGGAAATAGGAAGACCATAGCCAAAACCAGCCTGCGAAGAAAGAAAGCCATGGTAAGTTTGTGAGAGAAAGAGAAAACATTACAACTGCATTACAATGCTAATCTGGTGTAAACAACAAACTGAACTTTTGGTAATTTTGCTAATTTATAATCCTGTAAGCTCACAGTTTACTTCAAAACATGACTGTGGATCAAAGATTTACCATGTGGTATCACTGCACAACAAAGACAATCTGCATAAAAGTATGTTTAATTAACCAGCCTAGGTTCTTACGAGGGGAGCATTACGGGTGTTTTCAGCCACAGGACTCGGTGCAGTTGAATACATGTAGCTGAAAAGCCTTTCGATTTTCCTCAAAGGAACCCCACCTCCTCTGTCAGACATCTAATACAACACAAGAGTCATTACAAACATTTTTGGCTCTCACCGCTCTTGCCAGTATGTTGCAAGTTAAAACAGAGATAAAATATTCAACTTCTGCTGACCCGTTACATCTGTGCGTCTGAGAAAGCATGAGTGATGAGGTGTTAAAGAAAGCTCACCTTGATGGTCAGATCTTCTCCTCCTAGAGAAACTCTCACTTTGATTGGTGGGAGATGTAGGCTGGTCTCATGGGTTTCCACAATCTAGCTCTTAAATCTCATTTACACTTGCACATACAGTATCTCACAAAAGTGAGTACACCCCTCACTTTTCAGCAACCATTTTAGTATATCTTCTCAAGGGACAATACTATAGAAATTAAACTTGGATATATTTTAGAGTAAGGTGATGGAGTGGCCAAGTATGTCTCCAGACCTGAACCCTATTGAGCACCTGTGGGGCATCCTCAAGCGGAAGGTGGAGAAGCGCCATGTGTCTAACATCCATCAGCTCCGTGATGTCATTATGGAGGAGTGGAAGATGATCCCAGCAACAACCTGTGCAGCTCTGGTGAATTCCATGCCCAGGAGGATTAAGGCAGTGCTAGATAACAATGGTGCTCACACAAAAAATATTGACACTTTGGACAGTTTTGACATTCACTTTGGGTGTACTCACTTTTGTTGCCAGTTATTTAGACAACAATGGCTGTATGTTGAGTTATTTTTAGAGGACAGTAAATCTGTACTGCTATACAAGCTGCACATTGACTAGTCTAAAGTATATCCAATTTTCATTTCTATAGTATTGTCCCTTGACAACATATAATAAAATGGTTGCTGAAATGTGAGGGGTGTACTCACTGTTGTGAGATACTGTATCTTGTTTTGTAACCAATTGCGATGTACCAACATTCTGTAAAAACTCATTTTGTGTTCTGCAGAAGAAAATAAGTTATACAGGTTTGGAACAATATGAGGGTGAAGTAATGATGATGATACATTTGCCTCTTTTACTTTGTTTATGCAAGACTATCATTGCGTGGGCTATAGCTACTATAAAGTGATTCAAGTACCTTGAAGAGCTCAAAGAGCATGTGGTACAGATGAGAAGGCACATAAACTATATGTATAGGGTCACTGGGTCCTTCAACTGCAAAAATAACAGACAAATCGATTCAGTAACAGCTGAGTAACCCGAAAAACAAGGCCATAACATGCTAGCCAAAATTAATTTGTTATTTAAGAATGCAAAGAAGAAATCAACACTGGCATGTTGCCCAAACTAGTCAGGTATGAAGCACATGATAGAGGTTATGCTGGCTAATTTGTTACTATGTGTTGTTAAAAAGGTGACTAGCCATGAATGGTGGTCATTCAACCTTGTAGGTTCTCTTTGCTTGACACAATAGTACACTGCTATTTACATGTCTAAGAGATAAAACAAGAGATCATGGCAACATTTTGCCATTATACACAGTGCTGCTCCTATCAACCATTTCTGTATAGACAAACAGTGATAAGATTATAGAGCGCTATTTCTGTCTACACGGATAAGTGATTTAAGAACATACTAAATGTGGTTGCATAATAGTTCAATTCTCTTATAAAAACAAATTCAAATGCATAACGCTATAATTACTATCAGTCCACATAATGCATCTTACTGTACATATACTGTAAATGTACATGACAGTTACACTACCGTTCAAAAGTTTTGTCGTCTGTAAGAGTTTATGTTTTTGAAAGAAGCCGCTTATGCTCACCAAGGCTGCATTTATTTGGTCAAAAATACAGTGAAAACCTTAATATTGTGAAATATTATAACAATTTTAAAAAAGCCGTTTTCTATATTAAAATATTTTAAAATGTAATTTATTCCTGTCATGGCAAAGCTGAATTTTCAGCAGCCATAACTCAAGTTTTCAGTGACACATGAACCTTAAGCAATCATTCTAATATGCTGTTTGCTGCTCAAGAAACATTTCTTTTTATTATCAATGTTAACAGTTGAGCTGCTTAATATTTTTGTGAAAACCATAGAATGTATTTTTTTCAGGATTCTTTGATAAATATTACATTCAAAAGAACAGCATATATTTGAAATAGAAATATTTTGTTAGATTATACATGTGTTTATTGTCACTTATGATCAATTTAATGCACCCTTGCTGGAAATCTTTATTTTTACTGACCCCAAACTTTTGAACGGCAGTGCATTTTTGCAGTAGCCCCTCACTGCAGAACACAAGATCCAGGGGGCATGGTTGGATCCACATCTAGGGGGTGGAGATTGGTAGGTTTAGGGGTGGAGATGGGTGGGTTTAGAGATCAGGGGGTGGAGAAGGGTAGGTTTAGGTATATGTAAGGTGGGAGGTGTTGGATCTGGATCCAATCACGCCCCCTGGATCTTGTGTTCTGCAGTGAGGACCATCTCCATTTTTGGGGCAAAGCTGAATTTAAGGTCATGCTTGGCTGATAAGATATGTGTAATGGGGGTGTAATGGTACACAAACATGACGGTTCGGTACGCACCTCAGTTTTGACGTCACGATTCGGTACAGTTTTGATACAGCAGGAGGAAAACTAAACATAAAATTGCTTTTTTTTTTTTATTAAATAGTGGTTTACTGAACAAATTGCTCTTTCTTTAAATAAATTTAATTATAATTAATATTTTCTTAGGGATAAAATCTACCTCAGCTTATGCTCTACACCAGTGTTTCCCAACTGGGGTGCCGTCGGTCAAGAGCAGGGGTGCCGTGAAAAAAATCATTTTTAAATTGCTAAAATGTTCAAAAAAGCA
>NW_015552597.1:307523-309349 GCF_001515605.1 Sinocyclocheilus anshuiensis | reverse complement strand
CTAATTATTGGCGACATCAGAAATGGATATTATATAATAGATGCTTTTTTGAACATTTTAGCAATTTAAAAATATTAATAATGATTTTTTACACAGCACCCCTGCTCTCGACAGACGGCACCCCGGTTGGGAAACACTGCTCTACACTATAGGGAGCTCTTTTACATTACTATAAGGTCACAATTAACAACAGAGCCCAAACTTAAATGTAATTACTATTTATTTTTAAATATAATAATCAACTCTCAACTTAAAAAATGTATGCAAAACATGTAAATTAAACAATGTAGTTTTTAAATTAATTTTAAATTATAAAAAAATGATTTGTTGTTGGAATATAATCATTTACACAGTGCCTCTCATAACTTTTTCATAACAGATTTATTTAAACATACATTAAATAATTAACACATCACTTACAGGTAAGTAAAATATAATTTCACGTTAAGGTTAAAACTAGTAGTAAAGAGGAAGGGATGGTTGCGCTGCCGTTTGAACTGAGGCGTTTATACAGTGATCTGTCGTGCCACATCAAAGAGCACCAAAACAGCATTTATTGTTTGAATTTCCTGAAAAAAATGACACAATTTGAACGATGAGACTTTGTTTCTTATCAAAAGTAACAATATAACTGGAAGTTTCCAATGAAATTCCACTCGTGCAGTGGTTAAAACAATGCTGTATTTGTTCGGTACACATGCGTACCGAACTGAAAGACCCGTACCGAAAATTTTCAATACGAATACGTGTACAGTTACACCCCTATAAGATATATAAACTAAAAGCATAAATACACACTAAAGAGTCCAGGCATGTTTTATTGCATGCAGGACAAGAATGTGGCAATTTCACAGCATGCCCATAATTCCCACCCAACATATTTTGCTGGCACCATCCCACACTGTCAAACAACTACAGACTAACATGAATCAATAAGACTGTAGAAAGCCCCACTGCAGAGTTCAGGTTTTCTGACAGCTCATGACTCACCATGCAAAGGACACACTAAGACTGAAAGTTTGAGAGAGAAAATTCTCGCTCACAGTTCACTTGTTTGATTTCCACTTCGGGAGAGGTCAAGTAGTACTGATCACACAGCATCTTGGCACTCTCATAGGCATCTAGAGAGAAAAAGAGTGAGATACAGCGTGAGTCGGCCCATGTAGGGCTTACAATGTCCATTTCACCCACAGTTTATTGGCTTTCTTTCACAGAGTAATTAAAAGTGTTACACAGGCAAAAAAAAACATGGTTAATTACCTTTTACAACCTCCACAACGTCGCAGTTTAGGTCGATACTGCCAATGTGTTTGGGGTGGGCTGGATTGGTGCTGCCATCAAAGATTAACGCTAAAATGAACACACGTATCAAGTACATTTTATTTGTTGGGATGCATGATATATGGGTACTACAGGTGCATCTCAATAAATTAGAATGTCGTGGAAATTGGTAATTCAACTCAAATTGTGAAACTCGTGTATTAAATAAATTCAATGCACACAGACTGAAGTAGTTTAAGTCTTTGGTTCTTTTAATTGTGATGATTTTGGCTCACATTTAACAAAAACCCACCAATTCATTATCTCAACAAATTAGAATACTTCATAAGACCAATAAAAAAAACATTTTTAGTGAATTGTTGGCCTTCTGGAAAGTATGTTCATTTACTGTACATGTACTCAATACTTGGTAGGGGCTCCTTTTGCTTTAATTACTGCCTCAATTCGGCGTGGCATGGAGGTGATCAGTTTGTGGCACTGCTGAGGTGGTATGGAAGCCCAGGTTTCTTTGACAGTGGCCTTCAGCTCATCTGCATTTTTTGGTC